>NC_141152.1:41376912-41636912 GCF_053477565.2 Lygodium microphyllum
GGCATTTAATACCCACAATATCCCACAAACATACCTATAGTATCAATGGCATGATTAAAGCTTGATAGATACCAAATGGATATCAATATGTTTCAACCTTGAGTGATAACTGTCATATATTCAAATTACATATTTTTGTCTATAATTTTAGATCTATAAATGCACACAAAAATTGAGTTTTTAATCCCTTTTAATCATGCCCAAGTGTACATAGGTATTACCGAGACATTCACCCAACATTCTAGATAGTCATATCCATCATTCCAAAGCATTTATGGATCAAATGGTGCCCTATATTGGTGCTGGAAATTCCAAGATAGATTTCAGACTGTTAGAGCATTTCAAATATGATCATTTAACATCCCAAACCAATGCTTAAATGCATGATGGATAGCCCATATACTTTGCCAAGCATCCCTGAAGATAACCAACCAAAGGTAATGGCATGATCACTTATCAGTCATGGTACCTTTTGCAGGTATGACATTCATCAACAATGGGATACCTTAATCATTGCCAATGCAAAGAGAGCATCAAGTACATTTCAATCCTAGCTTTGTGACCTTCAGGCCCTCTTGATTCATTCCCTGCTGCTGCTTAATATCTCAGTAAGATACCTTCTTGATTTGACTTACTGAAACTGTCTTCAAGGTTCTGGCACATTTTACCTGCTGTCCACATTACTTTTTACTACTAGTTATTATCCAATGTATTCAACCATATATATTCTGTGTGTTGTAGAGGTGCTACTCTATAGTAGCTAATGAATAGTATCAACCATAGCCATCACGTATCCAACTGAAGACTGCGCCTCTTGTGCTGTCCATGTTGACCACAACTATGTTGATTTAGCATGGCTTTAATGCTCTTCATTCTCTCCCTTCAAAAATAGATGCAGGCTGAAAAACTCATCACATGAGCTGCTTCTTGTATTCTTCAAGCAAATGGTCACTTATAAAGGCTCTAACATACACATTTTAATCCTTTGAATGGCTCCATGATGCCACAATGTAACGTGCCCGCCTATCGGCTACCCAACCACGTTTTTAGTGGTCCATCGCAAGACGAATCTAAGCGACGCTGCCCGGCACTCCCATGGAATGTCACGAGTTTTATTGCCTAGGGTTTCCTGAGCCACCTCACAATGAAACGTTTGCAGTTGAACCCACTAGGATCGACCTAAAATCTGGGTTCCTACTGGTCAAGTTTTCCTGATAGCATTCTAGCGTCGAGGGTCATGGACATCCTACTTTATGCAAATATACCCAAGCCGAAGCTTACCCATGCCACACTTGGTTCAAAGAGAATGGAAATTGAGAGGGATGCACCACGCAACCTCTCTGCCCGTACCACATAGCCCCATTCCGGTCCCCTGAAATGGTATGAATCGGGTTTCTAACCTAACTTAGGGTTGAACGTCGTTAAAACTTTGTGAGAAGCCTCCCAGTTCTCTAGGACCACCCTGTTGTAGGATAGACCCGTCGAGGTTCGGCCCATCTACTTCCCTTGATAGCTTTAGTTTTCTAATTAGATCTTATCACATTTATGAGTGACATTCAAAATCAATTTCTATAATTAGGACTTTTTAGGGAATATGGTTTGTTTGCATAATATACGGCACAAACACGAAAACAGAGCATGCAATTCTTTTGATAAACAAGTCCCTTAAATTATCTTTGGGTTAATCTTCATCTCTGCCCATACATGAGAAATTATGTATCCCTTCTATCCAACAGAAGTACCAGGGTCCAAATCACATGGCACCATAATTTCCATCCAGTATCTAGAATAGGATCTTCCAATGTGCTAGACATTAGGCTCACTATAGTCTACAACTCCATTCCAGACTAAGCAAAGGGTGTCCAAATCTTCACTGACCCCAAGGAACTTGGGAGTGAGACACAACTTCTGTGGTTGGCCTTTTCACCACTCAACCTTCGGCCCGTGAATCGAGCAGTGCCCTCTCGGGTGAAACATGGCGTGACCTTGGAGATAATTCACCTACGCAAAATGTCCTTACTTAATTAACCCAATTAAGAATCAAGCACAATCAAGGCAATCAGCCTAATATCATCTTCCAATGAAACATTCATTTATTTCCCCATGGCAACTTGTCATCACTGACCCCTGCCATGCATTTACCATCAAACACAAGCACTTGGAATAATCATCCAAATCACATCCCACAATTAGTTTAATACAGAAGCATTTACGATGTTATTCAATCAATCACAAAAACAATGGTACCCTTTTCCAAACATTGCAGGAATAGACATGATAACCTTCCCGTCATGTATTTTCTCTCCCCTTGGATCACAAGTGGTCCCATGTAAAATTTACTTAACACACCCTTCTTTCGACTAAGGCATGTGTTAAGGTTTCAAACACTATACAAGACATAAGTTCTATTAATCATTTACATTGATCGATAACCCAACCATCCACCCATAAGCCTAATTCTTCCCCCCATTTAGCCCCACTAGTTGAGCACAAGGTGGGAAAGTCTTGTGCAACTCGCGTCTAAGGGAGACAAAGTTTGAGAATGGCCCCCAAGCAGAAATTGAGGCACTCGGATGGCAATCCCTCAACGAGCAACAGAGCCTTGAGCAAGGACATCACTACCAATCCAACTGTGGTACCAATCATAAGTGATGTATTTCCAAATTAATAGATGCTTGTTTTTATTCCCTCATGAAGTTGAAATGTGTCCCCCTGTCCACTTCCAGGACACCTCTTAGCAGCCCATCAGGAAGAGAGTCTAGAAAGTGCCACTTGAAACTCCCAAGGAATGTCACGGGGTTTGTGATCCAGGTCTTTCCAAGTCTGCCACAAAGTAGAAGCATTCTGGCCGTTCCCACTTAGGACCGACCTGAATCAAAGTTTTCCTATTGGTCAAGTTCCTGGAAAGTAACTAGCGTCCAGCCCCAGACAAACTACTTTACGCAGAAACATCAAGGTCGAAGTGGATTTATACTGCACTTGGTTCAAGGAGAATGGGAAACGAGAGGGATGCGAAGCTCGACCTCTCTACCCGTAAGGCATAGTCCCATTCTGTTCCCCTAAAACAGCATAAATTGGGACTCTAGCCTAACGATTCTAGGTCATTGTTACTTCGTTGTCAAATCCTTTGAGAAAAGTTCCCAGCCAACTGGGACCACCCTTTCATAGGACGGACCCAGGGTCACATCCACCGCACTTTCCTCGGGTTTCTTTAGTTATCTGATTACCTACCACATTTAGTTTGACAAGCAAAAATAGCTTCTTTAATTAACCAATTAATCACTGGTTCCTTCGCGTAACCTAGGCACAGACATAGAAAAACAATGTCAAGCAAGTTTCTTTTCAACATTTAATCTTTATTTATTAGTATTTGGAATACATCATATAATCTAGCCCGAAGGCTATTCCGCCCGAAGGCTATTCCAGCAATCCTCAGGGATCGCTATTCCAAGTTTCACCCATTGACTAGTATGCGGGCCTCGAGATCCCATCTCGAGTCACCTCGGCCTCTTGTGCAGGATTCAGAGGCAAGAGATTTACGGCCAAAGCCCCCCTGGGACCCAAGCATCCTCCTGCTTCAAGTAGCACCCATGGATATTCCTCTCGCGACGGGTTCGGTCCACATACCCGGCACGGCTAACAACCCCCTTGGATTGGGTCAGGCAGATAGTAAAGGGTAACTAATGCTGCCTCTCCCTCCAAGCTTTCAACTTGAAGCATTAGTTATTTTCTAGCATTAGTTCCTTGAGCAAAGAAGAACAAAAAATGCTCCTAAGTGTACAAACACAAGCACTCTAGTGCTCATTTATACAGCCAACTGCTAAGGTGTGAATCCTTCTCTCTAAATATATCCAGCATTCGATATGGGATCAATTGCAACTTGGCAAGATCCCAAGGGTTTCGTAAGCTAAGTTTCTTGTTTACCCTTTATTCTTGGGTTAGGGTTTATACCCTGTTAGAATATCAAGCTCCCATTATTCTCCTGTCAGTATGTATGACTGACATTAGCTGTGTCCAGCTGTATCAGCAAGTGTGGGACATTAGATAAGTCAGTGGTCTTAGACCCAGTGTGAATGGTCCTAGGGACCTTAGTACTATTGTATACACTTATGTTATATGTGTGGTCAATGACATAATGGAAGAAGTAGAGAGCACTCAGCTCTTCACTCTTGTCTCTGTCTCTAATTGTTAACATGGTATAAGAGCACCCATGACTGGGCTCTGTGGAGTGCATGTGGGAAGAAGACCTGAAGACTGACCTACCAAGGTTGAAAAGAGAGGAGGGCTACCTGTCATTTCTCACCATTGCTCACACAGGGTATGCATTGTTTTCATTTGGTCTTGATCTTGCTTAAGAGTTGTTCCTGGCTTGGTTCACGTACCCAACGCGGCTAACAATCCCCTTGGATAGGGTCAGGTAGACAGTCGGGGGTAACTGATGCTGCATCTCTCTCCAGGCTTTCAACCTGAAGCATTAGTTATTTTCGAGCATTAGTTTCTTGAGCAAAGAAGAACAAGCAGTGCTCCTAAGTGTACAAACACAAGCACTCCTATGGTCGTTTATATGGCCAACTGCTAAGGTGTGAATCCTTCTCTCCGAATACATCCAACATTCGGTCCAGGATCAATCGCAACTTGGCAAGATCCCAAGGGTTTCGTAAGCTGAGTTGCTTGTTTACTCTTTATTCTTGGGTTAGGGTTTATACCCTGTTATCTCAAATTGTCAATACCTTAGGTTTCCTTATATTAAGGTCATGGAAAACCTCGTTGCCCTAACTTGGTTGGTCAACTGCTTTCTTGGCAAATTCGTAACTCCCCTAACTTTGGCAAATCAGCCCCAAGGAAGGGTTATGTAGCAAGATGACTACTCATCCTCTAGAAAATTAGACTTGTACTTAGAACTTGCCAACCTTGTTCTAAGGAGTGACAATACTATTTTGATTTAGGCACAGAACCATGTGACGTTGCAACTTGTTGCACGAGATAAGTGTCGCACCTAACTTGTGGGATTATTTCTCCCATCACACGGCATTCCTTGGTCAAGAATACCTTTGACCAAGATATAGGGTTTGGGAGTCCTATTGACCCAATCCAACCCTAACCCTACTAGGCCGGTAATGCTTTGGCCCTAGGGATCCTAAATTTATACGGAGGTTTAGTATTTGGTCAACTGATCCTTGGGGTGAGAACCCTAGATCATTCTTGCATGGGCATTTAGATAACCCTAACATTTTTGAGAATGTGTGTAGGATCTTTGAGATCGAAAGTCTTAAATCGGCATCCCAAGTGCAATACTAGGTAGAATATTAACGTAACTTAACCCTACCTAGCGCTTTGAGGTGATCGTCATATGCAGTCTAATCGTACCTTTATGATTTTCATGTGAGCAACTCAACTATACGCGAATTACTTAGTTGATTTAACTAATCCACGATTAGAGACGATCATACCTTTTAAAGATTCAAATACTTACTTCTAAATTAGCAAGTACTTTTCCCTAAAAGATGTAAGTAACTCGAATATGTATGCGATGTATCATTCCATGCAAACTTGCAATTTCAAGACTATAAACCTTTTCCTTCTATGCAGCTATAAGATCTACAATGATCTTTTCTTTTCCTTGCCCTAAACTATAATGATGCGACAAAATCAAAGCTTTAATATTTTTAATGAAGATGCATTCAAACTTTGATAAAGAACTCCACGCATGAGCAAATGCCATGAGTCCATCATTGACTTAATCCTTCCTTTAGCACTTAACCCAACCTAAAATGTAATTATCATCGCATGCAAATTGCAAAGTACATAAATCCTTTACATGCATTGCAACTATTCAAACATCATTTAATGACCATCTATGATTACCTTAATCGCAAGGCACAACCAAGAATTAATTACATAAATGCGATACGAGTTATATGTCCTATCTGTTGCAAGGTGCAACAAAGATGCCTTTGCACAATTTCGTATTTTTACTTATGCATCATGCGTTCAGGATTGCATCTTGACCACGGAAGCGCAAGCAATTGCAAATGCACAACATGCAATTAATTTTTGTAAATTGGGCGAGCAAATAAATTTCCCAATGTATTTAAACTTTCCTACGAGAATTAAACATGCTTAGTGTATTCTTTTCATGCAAGAATTTTATTGGAACCTGGGCATTAAGATTCGGGGCGTTATCCACTCGCGTACGCGGGGTGGAAGCTCCCGCCTGTGTTCCTCTTGCCTTTAGTTTAGGAGCCATTAGCGTAGTGGACTTGGACTCCGCGAACTCTCCTTGCCCTTTTTCCCGAATCCAAAATTGCCTACTAGGCCGATAATTTTCTCCCCCCCCCCCTGCGCAGAACTTGGGCCTTGCAAGACCTGTTTTTAAAAACCGGGGAAGGCGCGGGAGAACAAGGCTTATGAAAGCCTTAATAGAAGCTTCTAAGCTTCTGTCACAGATGACGTGGAGAGAGAAAATGATCGGGAGGATGAAGATGGAGGTGAAGATGACGACAATGATGATTATGATGTTGATGATGATGGGGAAGGTGGAGGCGATGGCACAGCAGCCTAGCGGCAGCAAATGGACGGCGGCTGCAGCTATGGCGGGCAGCACCACATTCTGGGCAGCAGCTCGATTCCCTCTCTCCTCCCTTCAAGCTTGAGAGGGAGGGGTTCATATAGGTAGAAGGGGGGGAGCAGCCACACACATGGCAAGTTGCATGCCTCCTCCCCCCATGCTCTCCTACTCCACACTCAAGCTCTTCTCACACTCCCTCTCCCCTGCCATGCAACAACTGAAGGGGAGGGGAGTTTATCCATAAAAAATTTTGCCAAAAATTCATCCATTATCCCTTTTCCCCTTTGAAGGGGTGTTCCCGCATAGGCCTACGGTGGCTCGCAGTTTTCAAGCCACGACTTCCTATACACAACACGGAGTTGGAGTTTGCTATTGCGCGAGGGTGAAGCACTTAGCCCAGGGTATCTTCATTGCAGGAGATTACTTTGAACCACTTTTGCGTGAGATTTAGGATCTTCAATATTTCATTGCGGAAATATTACATTCTCTCCCCCTTAGAGGAATCGAGATGTCCTCATCTCGAGAAAATATGGGGGTACTGTTGGTTGAGGGTACTTTCATCCATCCAAGTGGCATCCTCTTTGGGATAATCTTTCCACTGGATGAGGTATTATCTCAAGGTCTTGGATCTCAAATTCCTCTCCCTAACATCTGAGATCCTATCAGGCCGTAGCTCAAGGACTCCTTGGCTAGGCATTACAACTTGTTGATCATCAAGAACGTTACTAGAGCTAGGCACATACTTTTTCAATAGACTGATATGGAATACATTATGAACTTTTAGGTTCTCAGGGAGTTGAAGTCTGTAAGCATTAGGCCCTAGGCACTTGAGAATCTTGTAGGTCCCACAATACCTTAGACTCAGCTTTTTGCATTCACCCAAGGATAGGGAACTCTTCTTTGAACGTATGCGAATGAAGACCATATCACCTTCAATGAAGGATTTGTCTTGCCGTTTTAGGTCCACGTAAGCCTTCTGTCTGTCTTTAGCGGCTTGGATGTCCTATCTTATTGATTTGACTTGGTCATCCATGTCTTCCAGCATCTTCTTTGAAGCTTCAACCCTCAAGGTTGGATCCGAAAATCTTAAAGGACTACGACAATGGTGCCCATACAATGCTTAAAAAGGGGTCATCTGAATGCTTTGTTGGTAAGAAGCATTGTAGGCAAACTCAACCAGTGGCAAATATTAAATCCACTTTTTGGGTTCGCGACATCAGTGTGCCCTAAGCATATCCTCAATGACTTGGTTGATTCGTTCTGTTTGACCATCGGTTTGGGGATGGTAAGCTGTACTGAAACAGAGTTGGGTCCCAATGGTTTCGAAGATAGCCCTCCAGAAATGTGATGTGAAGAGTGAGTCACGATCACTAATGATTCTTCTGGGTAACCCATGTAGTTTGAAAATTTCCTTGATGAATAACCTTGCAATTTTTGAGGATTTATAGTTTGTCTTAACAGGGATAATATGTTCAACCTTGGTGAGCATATCCACTATGACCATAATGGAGTTGTATCCTCCCTGAAATTCGGGCAGGCCAACGACAAAGTCCATACTAATGAATTCCCATTTCATTTGGGGAATGTCAAGTGGTTGCAATTTCCCTAGCATTTTGACATGTTCGGCTTTAATGCGTTGACAAGACAAACATTCAGTGACATATTTGAGAACGTCACCTTTAAGCCTATCCCAATAATAGCTCTTTCTGACTGCATTAAGGGTCTTGGCATAGCCATGATGTCCTGAGAAAGGGGAGTCATGGGGCTTCCCAAAGTATCTTCTACTTGAGTGATTAGCTTTCCGTTTTACATAATCTCGTCCTATAGTAGACAAGTCCACTATTGATAGAGAATTCTTGATACATTGTTTGTAGCTTCGAGTCTTGATCCTTGATGGGAATCTCCCTTAGCATTTTCTAATAGGTTGAGTCATGACATGCCTCATCTCTAGCTAGCTCAAGAATTGGGTTGTTTGGCATGGATACCTTTGTGGCTAGAGATCCTGCTGTTGATGGATCTTGCAAAATCAGAGAATTCAGAAATGCCTTGTGACTGAGTGCATTGGCAACTACATTCTCCTTTCCAGGTAGGTATTTGATTTCAAAATCATATTCTTCTAGCACTTCAATCCATCGATGTTTTCTCATATTGAGCTCATTCTGGGTTAAAATCCATTTAAGACTCTTGTGGTCCGTTACTGAGGTAAATTTATTACCCATCAAGTAATGTCTCCAAAGTTTGAGAGCATGGATGACAACCAACAGCTCCAGATCGTGGGTAGCATAGTTCCTTTCATGGCTCTTCAGTTTCCTTGAAGAGTATGCTACGGATGACCTTCTTGCATAAGCACACATTCTAAGGCAAGTGTGCTAGCATCAGTTATCACTTCAAATTTCTTACTAAGATCCGGAAGTTTCAAGATGGGTGCTGATACCAAGCTTTGCTTTAGTTTGTCAAAGCTGGTTTGTTCAGCAGGTGACCATACAATTGATACTTGCTTCTTTAGTAGATCAGTCAGCGGTGCTGCAATCAAAGCATAGTTTTTGATAAAGACCCTATACCATCCTGTCAATCCAAGAAAACTACGTATTTCTTTGACATAAGTTGGTGTTGACCACTCCAGGACGTCTCTGACCTTGGCCAGATCTATTGGAATTCCTTCCGCTGATACAATGAATCCTAGATATTCAATCTGTCACTTGAAAACTACACACTTCTTCTTCTTGGCATAAAGCTTGTGTGCCCTCATTGTCTCAAGGATGATGCGAAGCTGGGGTTCATGATCTTCTTCCTGTTTGGAGTAGACTAGGGTATCGTCAAATAAGACGAGTACAAAGTCATCAAAATAGGGCCTAAAGATATCCTCCATTAACCTATTGAAGGTAGCAAGAGCATTTGTCATAACTGGTTTGATGTCTATTGCAACCAGATTGATTGGGGGATTGAAGCTACATGTAATGCTATGATTTTGGCCCGATTTTGGGGCTAGAAATACACAGTTTATAATAGTAAATGCATGCTGAATACTCTTGGGCTGAAGCTATCTTTCATGCTTTGACATATGCCTATTGGTTTCGGATGTATGTCTTGGGTTATGCTATGATGTATTGATCATCGAGGGATGACTTTGAGCTTGTCATTGAATCCAGATGCTTTTGAAAGCTTGAGCTTATTTCAGCCCACACTTATTGACATTGGTATATGCTTTGACAGTGATGCTTCTTGAGTTTATGCATACCCATTGCCTACGGCTTGATGCTCATGTCACGGTTGATTACCCTATGCATACATTGAGCTTGAGTGCTCATTGAAGCTCCACCTTGGATGCATTTTGGATTATCTGGAGTAGTCTTGGATATTACTTGGCTTGTCAGATTTTGGATTGGGATGTATTTGATGTCTTACATGCTTACGGATGCTCTACCGCCTACACGTTTGGGATGTACTATTGATGTATTGTCTTGGACTTATGTCATTGGCACTGTGTCTTGCCTTGGCTTGAACTCTTGAGCTTGTACATATGACTTTTGTGCCAGTGGGAGCATTCTTGAATGCTTATCAGCATTGAGCAAGTGGTACTTTTATGCATTGAGCCGTTACATGCTATTGAGTAGTTATTACAGACACTTGAGACTTTGGGACTTCTTACCCTTTGGGATGATACATCATATGTCTTGGTTCATGCATACTTATGAGCTAAGTCTCAGTTTTGGATCCGTATCTTTGTGAACTGACACCTACTTGTGTCAAGTTTTGGTAGTGGTAGGAACACTTTGCCTCGACTGGGGGTGTGCCTACTCACTGGCAAATGTTTGTATGACATGTTTGGGTGTTGGATTCATGCTTATCGATGGTTATATGCTTATGCTATGCCCGGATGATGCCGGCTTTGGTCTTGGCAGTATCTGATTGCCTTGGGATCCGATTTTGGCACTGTTAGCTCTCTTTTACTGAAATCTAAAATTTATTACATCAAGCATATATGTATGGAATGACATGGATTTTTCATGCTAAACACTCTGAAATTATGTACTTTCACTAGTACTTGGTGGGCAGCAGCTTTGGTTTCACTTTCTTCGCCATTTTTCCTCGATTTTGGTGATTTTTTGGTCATTTTCTATAGTAAACAACAAGCAGTTTTGAACTATCTACAGTCTTCCAACCTGCAT
Source organism: Lygodium microphyllum (assembly GCF_053477565.2). Classification (NCBI taxonomy): domain Eukaryota; kingdom Viridiplantae; phylum Streptophyta; class Polypodiopsida; order Schizaeales; family Lygodiaceae; genus Lygodium; species Lygodium microphyllum. The sequence continues at coordinate 41,387,650 of NC_141152.1, forward strand.
TATGGCAAGTTCGTCCATTGATCATTCTATTTTCAACATCACTAAGCTTGATGGTACAAATTACTCTTATTGGAAGAGCCAGATTTGGCAGGTGTTGGTACAGAAATCACAGATTAAACCTTTGAGGTTAAGCGAGCATCCGCCTGCAACTCTGCTAGATGAGGAATGGCTTGAGCTTGATGAGTTATGCAAGTCCACTATTGTATTGTCTCTCACAGAACAGGCTCGCTATAATGTCTTTGAGGAAGAATAGAGTGCATGATAGTTGTGGGAAAAGATAAAAAATCTCTATAACAAGAAAAGCCTAGCAAGTTATATATATTGGCTGAAGCAGCTTATGGATCTGCGCATGAAGGAGAATGTGACTATGTCTGCTCACTTGAGCCAATTCCATGCTATACTCAAGAACTTGACTTTGCACGACATCAATTTTGCAGAGGATGTCACTCCTCTTTTCTTGCTTGGTACTCTTAATGAGTCATGGGATGTATTCCGCACTGCGTTATGTGCCTCTACTACTACCTTGAAATTATCTGATGTTGAGAGTGCTCTTCTGCAGGAAGAGGTTAACCGTAAGAATTTGGATGCCTCTCGTGTGTCTCATGCTATGACAGTTAGAGGCAAGAATGATGGATATGGAAAGCATGGAAGTGGTAGTGGCCGTGGACGGGATTCTCAAAAATCTCGGTCCAAGTCTCGTGGGAAGTCACATAGCAAATCCCGTGGCAGGAATGCAGATGTTACTTGTTACCATTGTGAGAAAAAGGGCCATATTAGGCCACAATGCCATGAATTACACAATGAAAGGCACAAAGATAAGGGAAAAGACAAAGTGCAAGATTGCAGCATAGTACCTGCAAAGTCCACTGTTAAAATTGAAGAGATCAATGTTATGCAGCCTGAGAATGTTGATGATGATGATTATATCCTAGTATATCCTCGTAGCTTCTTTTAGTGCTTCGCAGATGACAAAGATACACTCTATGTATGCATAGTGTTGGCTCTTGGACTCAAGTGCGTCCTTTCATGTGACACCTTGCCAAGAGTGGTTTCATTCATACGATACTATTTTGGGTTCTGTGTGCTTGGGTGATGATAGCTCTCTTGATATTGTGGGCATTGGTGATGTTAGGTTGTAGTTTCCTTCTGGCAGTAGTTTTGTTATGCAGGATGTACGTCATGTACCTGCTTTGACACGCAGTCTCATGTTAGCTGGACAGCTTGATGACACAGGTTATCATGTATCTTTTGGAGACTCTGCATGGAAGATCACTCATGGCAGACTTGTGATTGCGAGAGGTGCCAAGGCTGGCAGTCTCTACCCCTTGATTGTATCAGCTTCTTCCCTTGATCATGTTTTGTTTGTGGGTTCTATCCCACATGTATCTCTTTGGCATGCTCATTTGGGCCATATGTCTTTGAAGGGAATGAAAATGCTTTCTGGTTTGCAGTACCGCCCCTTGATTACGCATGTTTTGATTCATGTGAGCATTATCTTTATGGTAGGCAGACTAGGTCTACGCATAAGAAGTTTGATAGGTCACACATGAGTGAGCCCTTGGCATTGGTACATTTGGATGTGTGTGGGCCCATGCCTTGTCAGTCTATGGGTGGTGCAAAGTATTTTGTTACTTTCATAGATGATTTTTCACAGAAAGTTTGGGCTTATCCCATTAAGCTGAAATCTGATGTCTTGGCTGTGTTTCAGAGATGGCTTGCATTGGTTGAGAACCAATCTGGGTATAGGCTAAAATGCCTCAAGACAGATAATGGGGGTGAGTATGTCTCACGTGCTTTTGAGCAGTTATGTGATGAGAGGGGTATTAAGCGTCAGTTGACCACCCCCTACACCCTCCCCCCCAAGAATAGTTTGGCTGAGCGAATGAATAGAACCATCCCAGAGTGTGTACGCAGTATGCTTAGCCATGCAAGCCTACCACAAAGCTTTTGGACTGAGGCAATTAGTACAACTGTGCATGACATAAACAGATCACCTTCTACTGGTTTGGATCTCCAAGTTGCAGAGGAGGTATGTACTGGAAAACCCCCCTCTTATGCACATCTCCGTGTCTTTGGATGTGAGACATTTTGCCATGTGCCCAGGGACAAGAGAAGTAAGTTGGATCCCAAGAGTGTCAAATGCATTTTCCTTGGTTATGGGGATGCAAGCGAGATGGGTTACCGTCTCTGGGATCCGCAGGCGTGCAGAAAGTCATCCGCAGTCATGATGTAGTCTTCCATGAAGACAAGATGCATAGGTAGCTTGAGAGAGTTGTTGAGATCTGCAAGGTCATATTTCAGGAGCCGAGAGCTCCCTCACAGCCAGTTGGATAGCCTACAGCTGCAGTAGATGCTCATGGTCAGGGCGTTGGACAGGTAGCTGGGCAGGTAGCAGAGCCTGCCACCGTGAGATGGTCTACTAGAGACAGACATCCACCAGATAGATTTTAGCCCTCAATGCATTATGTATTGGTTACAAATACTTGGGTTTTCCTAGAGCTTGACTCTTGCATGATTTTTTGCCTCTTGCCGTTGACTTGGCTTTTCCCAAATGGCATTATGTATTGCAGAGCTATGCTTATGCATATGGTTATGGGCTGATTTCATGGCTGAATACCGTATGCTCTTATGATATGATGTCTTATGCTTTACCATACTGTGGTTGGTTATGTTATACAGTTGGCTATGACTCTTCTTCATGTGGGATCTGTTGCATCCTTGGTTGATGCCTTTATGTCCTCCCATCTGTTGAGGCTTCATGAGCCTTTGCAGTATGCTTCTACCATTGATGTACTTGCAGACGATTATCTTTATGAATAGGTTCCCTCTATTGGGACATCCCTCAGCTCCTTGAGCTCTGTGGATGCTATGGATGGCCCTATTCATGATGACTTGGATTCCTTATCGTCTTCTATAGATCCTTCTTCTACAGATGTATGCTTCCATTGTGGGAAGCTTGGGCATGTTAAAAGAAAAATTTTCAGATGGATTAGAGAGCAGTAGAGACAGAGACAGACTCGACATGAGCAGAGAGTTAGAGATACAGGAGATGTAGCGGGTGTTACCACTCTTATTAGTGGTGAGGTACATGTTGTTACCCATGATGATGCAGTTGAGCATGTACTCCTATCATCTAGTTTCCCTACAACTTTCTTGCTCAATGATATGCCCTACGCCTTAGATTGGCTATTGGACTCTATGGCATCTTGTCATGTTACCCCTCATAGAGCATGGTTCTCTTCTTATAGGGAGGTTGAAAAATGTATTGATTTGGGCCTTGAGCAGACATATGCTATTGTTGGTGCAAGGGACATACACCTAGCTTTGCCTGATGGAGCTTCTCTTGTTCTCCATGATGTATTACATATTCCTATGCTTGGTAAGAGCTTGATGTCTATCCATTAGTTGCATGATGCAGGTTACTCTATTTCTCTTCAGGATAGGTCATGGAAGATATGTCGTGGATGCTTGGTTTTTGCCAGAGGTTCTAGAGTTGGTTCTCATTACCCAGTGCATGTCTCTCATGTGGAAGATTCTATGGTTGCAATTATTCGGATACCACATGCATTGTTATGGCATTATCGCCTAGGCCATATGCACCACACAGAGAGATGGAGATCTTGTCTTGTTCAGAGACTCATTGATGCCTCCCATGTCACATGCAGACCTTGATGCTTGCCCTGATTGTTCTTATGGTCCTTGTGGAGTCCCTTTGGCTCATGGTGATTGTGAGAGGCATGATTCTCTAGATCTTGTCCATTGTGCAGTTTATGGACCTATGCCTCCCTTGTCACTTGGTGGAGCTTCACATTTTGTGACCTTTGTGGATCATGCTACCCACCGTGTTTGGGATTTTCCCTTGGTACAGATTGAGGACGTTGCATTTATGCTTGAAAGATTTATGGATTATGCCGGTTGCAGGCCTAGGTGCTTGGAAATGGATTATGAGAGTCATGATATCTCTCCCATATTTCTCCTATTGTCAGCAATCTGGCATTGATTTCCTATGCCCATGGTATTATGGGATTGCTCATGGCATGTGCATGACTCTACAGGTAAAGGTTGCTTCTATGCTTACCATAACTAGGTAATCTTATGGCTTTTGGGCTGACGCCCTTATGATGGCAGTCTAATTGCTTAATAGGATGTCATGTCTAACTTTGGATGGTATTATACCACACAAGGCATGGAGTGGCATGAGACCCTCCTATGATTACTTGAGGATGTTTGGCTACCAAGCATTTATATGTATGCCAGATATGCCTATGTCACGCAGATGTATCCTCCTTGGTTATGGAGATGGTGACTTTCAAGCTTATAGGTTATGGCGTTTGGATGCCCAGTAGGTTATACATAGCCGTCATATTGTCTTTTATGAGACACAGACATCTCTCAAGCCTCTTGATGCACATTTAGTGCGCTTTATGGTTGATGCTACATCTGTATGTCAGCCTTCCACTTCACTGAGGCCGCATAATATCTTGAGACCCCATCTAACATGTATCTGGGATGCTGGACCTTCATCTATGATTGACTTTGGAGAGTCTATGTGCTCTCAACTGTCTTCTTTGCGCCACGTTGATGCTATGCGCTACTTTGATGCTTATGCATTACAGCCTTGCACTCATGAGTTGTGCTTGCTTCATGAGAAGCATTCTTGGATTGCTCCACTATAATGGATCACTTGTCTCCTGGATGCCATGGACTCACAGATGCTTGACTCTTCTTTCGTATAGAGGTTCCTGCTTATTGCATAGCTTGCTTTCCGATTGGGCGTTGGGTGAGATGCCATGATTCCTCACCTTGTCTCTTTTCCTTTTTCTTATTTTTTTCACTCCCTGGACCATTGGCCTTTTAGTGGGAGGTTGTTGGGGTAAAGGGCCCTTGGGCTTGTTTCCCATGTATAGTGACCGCCCATATTCTTTATTCATATATATATGATAGTGCAATATGGCTGTCTACACACTTTTGGATAGCACCTACATTGTGTGTGCTTTTCTCTCCCGCATCTTCCTCTTCTCATTTTCCACTACCATTGCATCCCTTTTAGTTTGAGCTCCGTATTGGTTGGCATTTACTTGGCATTGGTCTACACTGGTGCGCTTTGTGAAACAGAGTTTATACATATGGTCTATGTATGACCCGTTGGTAAATGCTTAATGCTTATGTTAACTACACATTCTAGTTACATTGTTTGGACTTGAAAGCTACTAGAGCTTTGTTTGGGCTTTACTTTGGATATTCTAGAGCTTATTTTGGTATTTCCTTGGCTCATCAGGAATTGATTGGGATTGTGTTCATGACATTGGATGTTATCATTGGATACTTGACTGCTCATATGCTCCCGGTGTCTTACTGATGTATGATCTTGGACACTCCATCACTGGTGCTCTTACATACTTTTTTTGAGCTTATTTGCCTGACACTTATAGCTTTTGTATGAGTGGGAGAATCTTTATATGCTTATCAGACATTGAGTAGTGTGGGTTATGCATATTGAGCTTTTGGATACTTGAGACTGAGATCTCGTTGTGGATGATGTATGGTTGATATGCCTTGGTCCATGTGTCGATGTACTTGGGTTGATTCTGCTTTGTATTCACTGAGTAGACACCGACGTGTGTCAAATCTTGGTAGTGGTATGTACATTTTTCCTTGTTGATTGGGGGTGTATCGACTTTTTAGATGGACTTTGTCTGACATGCTTGGTTATTGGCTGTTAACCGTTAGATGAACAAGGTGGAAAATCTGGAAAAGCTAAAGTAGAATACAAAGGCCACGGCAAAGTAAAATGGAAGACGAAGGTGCACCAAGAAAAATCTAGAAACACAAGAAGCCCAGAAAAGTCCTAAATAAGGGAAAAAGGTGCACAAGGAAAAGTGCAAGTCAATACTTTTGTAAAAGAGCGCAAGCGCATCATGATTTTCTTTTAGGAGCACCGGCCGGGCTCTCACCCGTGCAATTTGTAAATGTAGACGGGTGATGGAAAGGAAGCTAGGAAGATAGAAGGACAATGGGAAAAATGGCCTAGGCCACGGCCAGCCATGTAAAAAAGGGGATAAGATGATGACTGCCCAAAAGGGATTTAGGGTTTTGTATATAAAGTTAAAAAGTGAATGAGAAGCTCATTCTTGTGTGTGGCCAAAAGTGGCTCTCCTCCTCCTCCTCTTCTTCTTCTTCTTCTTCTTCTTCTTGCTTGCTTGAGCTTGTGCTTGAGAGAGGGAGTGTGAGAGTGTGAGGGAGTGAATGTGTGAGCGCGAGGGTCGGGGTGGAGAAGCTCCCCATCTTCTTCTCTCTTCCTCTTCTCTTCTCTTCTCTTATCTTGCTCATGGCTATGGAGCTTGGATCATGGAGCTTGAGGATGGAGCTTGCTTGAAGCTTGCACTTGGATCATGGAGCTACCGCACTATACGGGAGAGGAGGTAACTCGATCAGCATGGAGGTAATCTCACTACACCCGTAGATATGGATGGCACGTCGGCTATGTGAGAGGTAGCCATTAGTGCTTGGCTTGGAACGCTTGAAGCAATAAGCAGTCCGTGGGTCTTGACGGTTGAGCGAAAGCTCCCACATTGGATTCAAGCTTTCAGCGCTTGCGCGCTTCGAATCGAGCATTGAAGTAGGGTTTTTTCCAAACCGGTGCTTGAGGTAGATAGGTAGGAAGCGAGGGAATTTGAAGAGGTATTCGATGTCCTTAGCAAGTAGATTTTTGTTGTTTTGGACTTGGGAAAGAATGATGGAGTAGTGTATGTATTTTCCTTATAGTTTTTTCTTGCATTTAGAAAGGATATGAGAAAAATGTTGGAGCAAACAGTAGGGTTTTTTGTTGCTATATAACAAGTTGAAACAGAGAAAAGAAGGGTAAGAAATAAAATTTTGGGTTAAATGTTAGTAAGGGAAGCAAGATTAAGGTGAGTGCAGGCATGGACAATGTGATAAGGGGCCAAGAGTACAAGAAAGGCCACATTGTGCATTGCAGGGTTTCAGGAGAGCAGGAGAAAGGAAGAAAGCTTCATTGAGTGGATTCGCTTTGATCTAGCCATCCGAGAGTTATTTACCCAGCCCAAGTAATTCCACACCTTCCACTGCATGAGTAGGTTGGATCTGGAGCTGCTCAACCAGTAGGATGGCCTCCATCGCTCGGCGCGACAAATTTTTTGAAGTCCGATGAAAAATCGTGTTGCATTTGGCCTGTCTGAGTGACCGCGATTCTAGGCCAAGTCCCAAAATCGACCCCCTGACCACTCGGCCATTCGGCCCTCGGCCCTGCTGACTCAGCCCAACCCCACTCAGACAAGTTGACATTCGGCCTGGCCGAATTCACCACTTGGCCCTTGGCCCACTTGACTCGGCCCGCGGCCCACTCAGTCACTTAGCCCTCGGACAACTAAACTTGAATTGGCCGAATTTGACAATCGGACCAGTTACATTCAACCCTTTCTACTCGGCTCTCAAATAGGCCGAATTGGGCATTCAGCCCCTGCAATTCGGACCTGTTGGGCCGAATTTGGATTTGTCAAAATTTTAACCTGTACACCCTAAAATTGACCAAGAGACCATTTAGAGGTGAAACCATATCGTAGATTGATCCTTGGACTGAAATTTAGAGCAACCAAAAGCCCATACTCGAACAGAGACAAACAAAGACCCTAGAACCTCAATGGGCCAATCTAGCCAACAAAAGGGCAAAAAGGCCACACTGCAAAAACACGTATGTGTTGCATTCAGACTACATTTGGTCAAAGTGGAAAGCAACAACATTAAGCTACAAGAGTGAGAATGACTAGATATGACTGCCCTAATGATAGATGCACCTTGAATAGCACTGCATAGGCGATCCAAGACATCAGTGGAGAATTCACATCTGGTCGTGCAGTTGGGGACTCAAGGGCATTTTTCAAAAGGCTTAAATTTGTGAGCCAAGACCTGAAAGATGAAGACATAGTACCGCGTGCTTATCTTAGGGTCAAACTCACCGCAAAAAGAGAGCACACTATCGATGCTCTGATTGATGAAGGAGTAGATTTTAATATCTTGACCTATGAATCATGGACCCTACTGGGCCAACCAGAGCTCACACCGACTAATGCAACTCTTAGCCCTTTATGGGGAACACCCACAAGCACTCATAGGGAAGTGCAAAATCCTTGCGACAATTGAAACTGAAAGCTTGCCTATCCTATTTCATGTTTCTCCAAATAGTGCTAATTGCGGGAAGGAAACCCTCCTAGGAAGACCCTTCAAAAGGGCGACCAAGTGTGAGGCCGACTATGTAGCATAGAGAATGCACTTGACACTACCGGGTGTGAGGATAGTCACAATCTTTAGTAAGGGTGACCTCATCGAACCTCGAGCGAAAGGCAAGGAAGGTGCTAACATAAAAGTCAAGCCTACTAACGAGAGCAAGGACTTGTTGGAAGAGTTGATACAAGCACAAGTTAGACAACGAGAACTAGTGAGTGAGGCCATGCCTGAAACAAGAGGGTCAAGTGACAATGCCAAGGATGGGCTTTGGACTTACAAATATCATAGAAGACCCCAAAAGAACCCCAAGCCTTATAGACGAAGGCATCGATGGAGGGTCAGTACAACCTTGTCGACTGAAGGCCAGATCGTATCAAGAGCAAAGAAGAGTAGGAGGAGATCTAAATGAAAAACCAAGTCTCGAGCCAACAATAGTGGAGTGACCGAGCCCCTCCACGATCAAAATCAAGAAACCAAATGGGACCAATCGGAGGATAGATCCTCAACCTAGCATGCTTGACAAGCAGATATAATATATAATCGTTGAAGATATGCAAAATCCATTAGTGCCCAAAAAGCCTTTGATTTCCCAAGAGGATAACAGGCATCATAGGCACAACATTGCTCATGGCAAGGTTAAATGCTCAACAAAGCAAATAGCAAAACCATCTAAGCCACGAGCAAATCTCCCAGCCAGTGTCAAAGCCACTTAGGAGTCCCAAGTCTCCTACACCCTCTTTCCCTAAATGGACACAGGAAGCACAATAGTCGTCAAGTGTGGCTACTCAATCCCAATCTCTACCTACATCTGAGCTTCAAAATGTCCAAAAGGCACGACATGACACCACCCTTAGCTCTCAACCTAAGGATATGCATGTGCCATCCACCATGGCTAGCTCCACTGATGCTCGATATACACAAGTAAATGCTCTAATGGCAACAAAAGACACTACCACTTCCAATCGACCTAAGGACTTGACACCGCAATCCACCAATAGTAGCAAGTCCACTAAACTAGCTACTACTACTTCCAATTAGGGATCACAGTAGTCGCAGCCCTTGGCTGTGAGAATGCCCCTTGCGAAACGTGTCCTTAGTAGTTTACCTGTGGAGGAGGTGTCGCAACCAACTTCCTTGACAACTCCAGCACTTCCAAAGCTCCTAAAGCCTAGGCTAGAGGAGTTAAACAGAAGGGAATTGGCTGAAGAGCTCTACTCTTCAAAAAGGGAGGTAGTTGTACCCTCACAACCTAGCAAGGCTATTTAGTAGTCCATGGCTATGTCCCATGAAGGCACACTAGAGAAAGAGAATGCTGAGGCCCAACCAAGCACATCAACGGCGGCTGTCCTAGTTCAGGGTCTTGAGTCGTTAAGTTATGCACCTTCATTAACCAAGAAAAAGAGGAGAAAACAATGAAAACAACAGTAGTTATAGATGGTTGTGAACCCCAAGGACATTGAAACCAAGAGTGCCGAAGAGCTGAGGAATAAATCATCGAGTCCATCCACCAATGAACCCATTGATGTCTCTCCTAATAGCAATGAAACCTCAGACACATCCGTGTGCTCTGAAAAATCAAAGAAGCCGTTACCATCAATGGTTGCTTGCAACACTCAATCCACCAGCAAACAGAACTCGCATTGACCAATCAAGAGTGGATACAACGCTGTCACAACAAGGTGACAAATTTATACCAGTCACATCCAAGGAGAACCATGATGCAATAACAAAGCCTCAGGAGAAACATGGAAACCCCAAGAGCATAAGCAATCCTAGCGCTGACCAATCTTGCGAATCTAGGGTTGAGCCCTTAGCTATGCTAAAGTCTAGGTAAACTCCTAGAACCTTACATGAGATAGCAACCGAGCAAGCCCTTGTTGAACATATAAGTGTTGCAAAATGCTTAATTGAGTTGGATGCTAAGCGCCCAATGCTCGCACGCGTCTATGTCCTGGCAGACATGGGCGCATTCCCTAAAGATCAGCTTGAAGAATACTTGCCATTTTCCCTATCCTGGGAAGAGCAAGAACATCTTGACGAGCACTATTACAGGCTCTTGCATGAACGCATGCGACTCCTCTGACGAGAAACTACGCTTAACTATAACATTCAATTATGTGCTCTGCCAACCAAATCTCTTAGAGATAGAGTAACTAAAGCAACAATCAAAGGGTCGAAGTCAATTTGAAAAATGTTGGTTTAAAAATAGTGTTGCAATGGCCGAACTAGGAGCCTAGATTATGACAGTCTTAGAGGAGTGATTGGCCAAATGGCGGTCTCAAAGAGACCCAACCTATGTGGCACCAACTTCCTTTCGAGTGTACTTAGTCGGAACTAGCCAAGAGAACTCTCAAGCTGATAAGGTTCTCACTGAGGAGGAGCTACGTGTTGCAAGTAGACTCGGACAAGGTAATATGATACTTGATGTTGCAAAATACCTGATGTTATTAAGAAGGCTATCGCGGGTACTAGATGCGTGTGCCACACTCCAGTACAATCCTGAGTTCTACAATTGGTTTTTATCCTCACAAAGTGACTTGGATTCATAAATATGCACATAAATAAACAATGAATTTTGTGACCCTGCATAGACAATATCAACACACACAAGCAATGATAGTCAAGCGCAGGGAGAAGAGTTGGGTTTGACAGGCTAAGCTCCTCAGGTCCTCCTCTCACCACACATTTAGAAGTTGTGTGACTATTCTGGCCTCCAGTGGAGGGCATGCAACCCTCATTACTGCCATATGAAGCCGTGACCAACATCTCTGATGGTGTAGATAGGGTACCATCCCCTTCTATACACCTTTCCCCCTTTCCGATCTATCCTTCCGAGGATGAGCCCTACCCCACTCCATGACAACCAGTCCACGCAACTTAGCATAAGCCAAGATCTGCTAATGGCTGGAGGCAAAACAAACATCATCAGGGGGGCATCCCTCTACAACAAACACTGCATGCCTCACCTCTCCCCTCCTCGTCATATGCGCTTGATAACCCATTGTGTAATCCCTTCCATGTGAATAGTTTTATCCTGCCTTAGGGCCTAATCCTTGGTTCGTATTTTGTAGATCCCCCTACAGTAGCAACCATAGACCACGTAGTGCAGCTAGCATGCAAGGAAGCTCTCCGCCGTCGGAAAGAGCATAAGGCACTAGCACCCCCACCAGAATGCTACGTGCCTACTCTAAAGAGGTACGCGCTGAAAAGAGGTCCTAAATGGCACCTCCCAGGATGCAGGCCAAAAACCCCCAAGCCAAGAGGATGAGGGCTCAAGGAAGCACACAGGGTGTGGCAACACTAGCTGTGCAGGCTCCCACGAGATGCTCGGGCACTAGGTGCTCAAAAGAGGAGAGGGAAGCTCGGGACAAGCAGGAATTTGACTCATTGTTTAAAAGCATTCGGGAAACAGTTGCGGCCAGGGACTACACCATCCGGGTCCCAACCGACATCTTCCCCGCCTAGCCTCACAGGAGCCCCTCACCAGTAGAGCCTCAGTCACCCGGCCACCCAGACTCGCTCTGCCTCGTACAAATAAAGTAGCCCCACGTTATGTAAAAGGCTTATCAAATGCTACATGCCCATGACTTTTTGTCTCTAAATGGTTATGTGCTGACATGTTCCCCAATTGTACAAACTTTTCATATCTGCATTTACTATGTTTCACGTCTTTAGCAAAAGAAAAAGATAATCAAGCGCAGGTGATAAGTATTTAAGTCAACACCATGGAATTTAGATAAGTGATGTCTCCTTGTGTTGCACTGGTTTATTATAGTTGCGGCATGTGCCGTGCATGTACTCTCATGAAATGGCAAGTGGATGCAGGATGACACAGGTCTTTGTGCGAAAGTGTTCAATACCCAAGACACCACAAGACCGCCAACCCCACAAAGAGCTGCGACAAAGCCACGCTGGCCGAAAGTGAAAATTGCCCTTGCGAGTGCCCACATCGCATGGCCCAAAGCATGATCTTAACCATTTCTTCTTTCTGGGTTACACTCTACACCAGACACTCATGGCAGCTGTTACCCTAGTTGTACCACAGTCACACGATCCAAAGAGGGTTGCAATATCTCAAGTGTATCTCCCCATCTCAACAACTACTTCTCTAACAATGAGGCTAAGGCACAATCATCACTGTAATGTCCATTTCCTAAGCCTTCGAAGCTTGACATTTCCCAACCCATTGAAAGGCTGATAGCCTCAACATATTGCAATGGTTGTACTCATGCAAGTTCAAAAAAAACAAAAAGAAAGAAAGAAAGAAAAAAGAACAAGAAAAAAAATGAAACAAAAAATGGAAAAGGAAAAATGAAAAGAAAAGAAAAGAAAAGAACGAAAAGAAACGAAGCACCCACGATCACAACACAGCACCTAGGGGTCCTCAAATTAGGTATGTCCAGTGACCTTGGTCGGGTGGCTCCATCCCTAGTCCCCTAGCCCTTTAGCATCACCCACAATTGTTCATGGCACATCAAGGGCAGGACATATCTAGGGAGCTTGTCTTGCCTATGGTTAGACCTATCACCCTGACCCATTCGCATGATTCCCTCTTGCACTCTACCTTAATACCATTGCAATCAATTGTGGTAAGCACCGCATGAATGGCCATGAAAAGTACATTGTCCTCATTAAGCAAGTCCAATAGCTCCCAGCTATACAGAAAGTGCGGTGTCCCTATGTTCAATTATGCTACGTCGTGCAGTCACAATGCAAAGGATGTCTCGTACACCTTCACATGTACTTCTTCTCAACATGGACAACTTTTCTTTATCCACACATTGTTACAAGAAACCATCCCGTGGTCTCCTAACTACGTAATATCTAAGTATGCACGAGCACTCACATAATATCTGCACCAAAATATATACACAGTTTGGGTCCTCAAGTGCAAGATAATACTCTCAGCTTGCTTAGAGTTTGACCAGTCTCCCAAAATAGTTGAACTATGTCTTGTGCACGATAGAGAAGACTTGCACTACCCCTAGGGAGAGACCACCTATGAGAGGTTTTCAATTGCAGGTAGTGAAGACTCCAACAAAAGTGTCATTCGCTCTTCATCGACACTCAACTCTGAATTCTTATCCTTTATCCTCCTACAAGCCCGCCAAGAATCGTCATGTGCAGAATCCCCAACAAACCAACACTTGTGTCGGCAATCAGTGCAATCCCCAACAAAGAATAGCCCTACCACTAACTCCAACAACCCTACCACCAGCCACCTAGGCCACCAACGTGCCACCAACGACCTTCCTCCACACCACCACCAACACTCCTCCACAGCAACCATCGATGTTCCTTTCACCCACGTCTTCAGTGCATGGCAAAGCCTGCTACCTACGACAGTGAGTGCCATGGGATTGGCACTCGTCTAGGAGGGGGGTAATGTTAACCGTTAGACGAACAAGGTGGAAAATCTGAAAAAGCTAAAGCAGAAGACAAAGGCCAAGGCAAAGTGAAATGAAAGACGAAGGCACACCAAGAAAAATCTAGAAACACAAGAAGCACAGAAAAGCCCTAAATAAGGGAAAAAGGTGCACAAGGAAAAGTGCAAGTCAATACTTTTGTAAAAGAGCGCAAGCGCATCATGATTTAATTTAAGGAGCACCGGGCTCTCACCAGTGCAATTTGTAAATGTAGACTGGCGGTGGAAAGGAAGCCAGGAAGATAGAAAGACAATGGGAAAAAGGGCCTAGGCCATGGCCGGCCATGTAAAAAAGGGGATAAGGGGATGACCGCCCAAAAGGGATTTAGGGTTTTGTATATAAAGTTGAAAAGTGGATGAGAAGCTCATTCTTGTGTGTGACCAAAAGTGGCTCTCCTCTTCTTCTTCTTCTTCTTCTTGTTCTTTCTTGCTTGAGCTTGTGCTTGAGAGAGGGAGTGTGAGAGTGTGAGAGTGTGAGAGTAAGAGGGAGTGAGTGTGTGAGGGCGAGGGACCAGGGAGGAGAAGCTCTTCATCTTCTCCTCTCTTCTTCTCTTCTCTTCTCTTCTCTTGCTCGTGGCTATGGAGCTTGGATCGTAGAGCTTGAGGATGGAGCTTGCTTGAATCTTGCACTTGGATCTTGGAGCTACAGGAGTGCGTGGGAGAGGAGGTAACTCGATCGGCATGGAGGTAAGCTCACTACACCCGTAGATATGGATGACGCGTCAGCTATGTGAGAGGTAGCCATTAGTGCTTGGCTTGGAACGCTTGAAGCAGTAAGCAGTCCATGGGTCTTGGTGATTGAGTGAAAGCTCCTACATTGGCTCATGTCAATTTGACTGTTACATGCTTGTTTATGCCCAGTTGATGCTATTTTTGCATTGACAATTAGTGATTGACTTTGAATATTGGGTTTTACCTACTATGAGCTCTCATTGTACATTGTTGTCATAAATTACAGCAAGCATATATCTATGGATTTTCATGTATTTTTTATGTTGAATCATATTTTTTAAATGTAATTTTGATGGTACTTGATTGGTAGCATCATTAAATACTCGTTTCTTGCCATTTTGCCTTGGTTTTAGTGGTTTTTGGTCATTTTTTGCAGTTTACAACAAGTAGTTTTGAACTATCTACACTGTTTCAGCTTGCAATATGGCATCTTCTTCCACTAATAGTGCTATCTTCAACATCACTAAGCTTGATGGTATGAATTATGCCTATTGGAAGAGCCAAGCTTGGTAGGTATTTGTGTAGAAATTGCAGATAAAGCCACTAAGGTTGAGTAGAGAGTAGCCTGAAACTATGACTAATGACGAATGGATGGAGCTTGATGGGTTATGCAAGTCCACCCTTATATTGTCTCTCACTGAATAGGTGCATTACAATGTGGTTGAGGAAGCTTAGAGTGCTTGGCAGCTTTGGGATAAGATCAAGAACCTCTATGACAAGCAAAGTCCTACAAGTCAAATGTATTGGTTGAAACAGCTTATGGATCTTTGCATGAAAGAGAATGTGACCATTTCAACTCATCTAAGCTAGTTTCATGTTATTCTTAAGAACTTGGTTTCGTAGAACATTGATTTCAAAGAGGATGTCACTCCGTTGTTCTTTCTTGGAACTCTTAATGAGTCTTGGGATGTATTCCGCACTGCCTTATGTGCTTTTGCCACTACTTTGAAGCTATCTAATGTTGAGAGCTCTCTTCTACAAGAAGAGATAAACCATAAGAATTTGGATGCCTCTCATGTGTCTCATGCTTTGATAGTTAGAGGTAGAAATGATGGAAATGAAAAAAATGTCCGTGGACAGGATTCACAGAAATCTCAATCCAAGTCATGTGGCAAGTTGCGCAGTAAGTCTCATGGGAGAAATGCAAATCAGACTTGTCATCATTGTAGGAAGAAAGGCCACATAAGGCCACTATGTCATGAATTGCACAATGAAAGGTGCAAAGACAAGGGAAAAGATAAAGTACAGGAAAAGTCTTTTGATCGCAGCATAGTATCTGCTAATTCAAGTGTTAAAATTGAAGAGATCAATGTTATGCAGCTTGAGGATAGTGATGGGGATTATATCCATGCAGCAACATCATCTAGTGCTTTGCAAATGATAGAGATACACTCTATGTATGCATAGTGCTGGCTCTTGGACTCAGGTGCATCCTTTCATGTGACACCTTGCTGAGAGTGGTTCCATTCATACCGTCCTGTTTCGGGTTCTGTACACTTGGGTGATGACAAGTCTCTTGAGATTATCAGCATCGGTGATGTTAGGCTGCAGCTTCCTTCTGTCAACAGTTTTGTTATGCATGATGTATGTCATGTACTTGCATTGACACGAAATCTCATGTCCACTTGGACAACTTGATGATGCAGGATATCATGTATCTTTTGGAGACTCTACACGGAAGATTACTCATGGCAAGCTTATGCTTATGAGGGGTGCCAAGGCTAGCAACCTCTACCCCTTACTTGTTTCTAGATCTACAGTTGATCATGTTCTGTCTATGGGGTCTTTACCTCATATATCTCTTTGGTATGCTCATTTGGGGCATATGTCTATTAAAGGAATGAAAATGCTTTCTGGCTTGCACTACTTACCGCCCCTTGACTATTCTCATTTTGATTCTTATGATCATTGTCTTTATGGTAGGCAAACTAGGTCTACGCATGAGAATTGTGGTATGTCACGCATGAGTGAGCCCTCAGCTTTAGTACATTCTGATGTCTATGGGCCCATGCCTTGTCAGTCTATGGGTGCTACAAAGTATTTTGTTACTTTCATAGATGATTATTTAAGTAAAGTATGGTCTTATCCCATAAAGCAGAATTTTGATGTATTGGTAGTTTCTTAGAGATGGCTTGCTTTGGCAGAAAACTAGTCTGGGCATAGGCTGAAATGCCTATGGACAGATATGTTGCAAATCATAGTTGGAAGCATGAGATATTGTGTGTAGTGAAAACCAAGAACTTGAAGATAAGAGGATAATGTGCACAATAAGAGAAGAGATAGAGACAATATAGAAAAGGTAGTGAACTACAATTGAGCATTTCATTGCTACTGGTTGTATATATACAAGGTACATTAAATGAGGTAGGTGAGCCTTATCTCTAAATATCTGAGATATTTACAAAGTGGATATCTATGAGATCCTTTTGTCCACATATTGAATTGTCCTTATCTTATCTAACTTTTATCCTTATCCACAACTTTATCTTAACATCCCCCCTCAAAAGGATTCCATAGGTATCTATAGAGAAATTAAAAAAAAAACATTCAATTCATCAATTCAGCTAAATTTTTTCCCCTCCCGATCAGATCATGCAAAGGATTTGCATGGCAATTTTGTGCTTCAAGTGAGGAACTGATTTGGTGTGGAAATAAGCAGCATTGTCACATGATGGTACATATTGAAGGATGATATGTGAACTTTCAACTAAATCATGTACAAAATGATATCTCATATCAATATGGCGGAGTTTAATGCTTAATTTTGGTCCTTGAATGACAGAGACTGATGCTTTATTGTCGGTGAAGATTGGAATTTGCTGAGGTTGATACCCAAAACTGATGTCTTCCAAGAGTTTCTACAAATAAATTATTTCATGGGTAGCCATGTTGCATGCCACATATTCGGCTTTAGTATTAGAAAGCGCAACGGAGTGTTGCTGTTTGGTACTCCAAGAGATAGGACCTCTTGCTAAAGTAATGATAAAACTAGTGAGAGATTTTTAGGTAGCAAGATCACCACCCCAATCTGCATCGGAATAGGCTCGTAAGAGAAAATCATTGCTATCTTTTGTAAAACAAATTCCCACATGTGATGTTGCCTCTAGATATCACAAGGCTCGTTTGAGTTGCTTCCAATGTTCATAAGTGGGTTGATGCATGGCCTTGGAGAGAATGTGTACTGCATAAGATAAGTCTAGACGGGTACAAGTGATTAGATATCGGAGATATCCAAGTGCTTCCATGTAAGGAATAGTCTCCATTTCACGAGCTTGATCAATAGAAAGAGAATGGGAGGAGGATGGATTCAATTGTAGATTTTGGGCAAGTGGAGTGACCATGGGATTACATTTTAGCATGGAATAACGGGAGAGAATAGACATAATGTAGCTATGCTAATGCATTTTGATGAATGTAGTTGATTGTTCAATTTCTATGCCAAGACAATAATGCATAGGACCATAGTCTGTTATAGCAAACTGTGAAGATATGATAGATTTGACTTTGGACATTGCATGAGGAGTGTTGGAAATAATAGGAATGTCATCAACATAGAGACCTAAGATAATGATAATGTTTCCTTGAAGAAGAGTATAAATGTTGTGATCTATGTCGAGCCTCCGAAAGCCATGGTGTAGTAAGTGAGAATGAATACAAGTGTACCATTGCCTAGATGCTTGTTTTAAACCATAAAGAGCTTTATGCAATAGAGAGATGTGTGTAGGATATTTGGGATCAACAAAGTTTGGTGGTTGAGACATATAGATTTTTTTCTTCTAAGTGGACATGCAAGAAGGCAGTCTTAACATCAATGTGATGAAGAATTAATTTAAAATGAGCTGCCATGGAGAGTAATACCCGTAAAGATGACAAAGAAAGTATGGGAGAGAATGTACTTCTGTAATGGAGGCCTTCAACTTCTTCAAAACCACGAACCACAAGTCGAGCTTTGTACTTGTCGATGGAGCTGTTTGGTTTGAGCTTTTTGCAAAGTACCCATTTGCAGCTTATTGTAGACTCTCCAAGAGGAAGGGGTACCAATTTTCAGTGTTATTTTGAAGTAGAGCTTTGTATTCTTCAAGCATTGCAGCTTGCCATTGAGATGCTTCAGTACTTTGAAGTGCTTGAGTAACAGTAGGACAAATTGGAGCTTTGGGAATAGTGATTGGAGGTGAGTTTCGAGCTTGGCCAAGAGAATGTTGGCTTGAAGATGAAGATCATGTAAGTTCTTAAAGCACAGAATTGATTGTGATTGTACATCTTCACTATTGGAGTTGGATGTACTGAATAGAGTAATTGGCATTGATGGAGAAATTGGAGATGGAGGCCGTAGAGTCGTAATAATGAGAGCCATAAGAGAAGTATTGCTTGATGTCGACAACATTGCGGCTATGCGAGCAGACCTTTAGGGTTTTTTTTCATTGGTGGATGGGGCTAAGTTGTGAGTAGGAGCATGGAGAAGAGGCAAGTGATCATGAGGGAATGAGAATTTTTTAATGAAAGCTTGACCTTTATATAGATGGCCTTGGGAATTTTCAAATTGTGGAGTATTAAGAGTATCAAATTTGGATCTAATATTGGCAGTGATAGTTGGTTGTTTGCTTTTGATTAATGGTGCATGTTATCCTTCATTAAGTGAATCCTTCAGCTCTTGTGGCTTTGCGGCCTTGTTTGCAGGTCCATGATTGGGCAGCTGTGTATGATGACGTATTTGCTGCTGTGCATTATCTGCAGGGGCAGCATGGGCCAGCTGTGTGGCAAGAGGTGGGATCTAATGGTTGTCATTTGTAGCAATCGTCAAATGCATTGAGTGATGGCCTGCTGCAATCAACTTCAAAGCCATGGATAATGGTTGTCTTTTATTGTGAGCAGCAGCTGTCAAACATGATGGTACAGTCGTCTGTACTGTGCCGAATTCAGAGGTATACCTGGAGTCGTGAGTTGGCGAAAAATGTGCCAATGGATTATCTACAGCCTTTTAAGCTTTATCCATTGTAATACTCAAAGATTTAAGGTTTGAATGTCTTTTAGATAAGGGGTGTTCACACATGCTAAGAGATTTACATTTTGTATGAGAAGTAGAAGCCGATGAAGGTGGTGAAGAGTGATTGTGACTAGAACTGGATGGAGAGGAGTTTGTAGAAGTGAAGTTTGGATCTACATAGGGCGTATCTAATGTTGGAGATTCTATGACTGGAATAAGTGTGAGAGATGGACATGTTTTGGTGTTATTCATCACAAGATTTTCTTCATAAAAGATGGCACTACGGCCATAAATAAAGATTTTATCAGTTGGATCATAGAAGCGATAGGCCTTGTGACCATGTGGCTCTCCATATCATGTAAAGATCAGTTGTGTGGATCTAGGAGAAAACTTGGATTTGTGATCTTGATTGACTAGAAATGCAATGCATCCAAAGACTTTAAGATGTGATAAGTCAGGAGAGTGACCAAACCACAACCCGTAAGGAGTGTTATTTGGTAGGGAGTTGGAATACAACCTATTTTGGAGATATGTTGCAGTAGCAATTGCTTCCTCCCAATAGTATTTTCCCAGACGAGCTAGTGATAGCATAGCTCTCAAAGCATTGAGAAGTGTACGATTCTTTCTTTTGGTAACTCCATTTTGTTGTGGGTGATGTAGTATGGTAAGCTCATGTTGAATGCCAAAGGCCTTGCAATAATCTTTGAATTCATTTGAAGTATATTCTCCTCAGTTGTCAGAGCTTTGAGTCATAACTCGTTCTTATTTTCAATTGCTTCCTTATATTCTTGAAACTTGGAGAAGACTTTCGACTTCCTCGTGAGAAAATATACAACAATATATCTTGAACTCCAATGAGAGATATAGGATTTATTGGACCACAAATGTCTGAGTGTACTAATTGAAGTGGTTGAGTCGTAATGGTGTAAGATTTGGGATAAGGAAGATTTGTGGCCTTACTGAGAGCACAAGCTTGACAAAATGGAAGTTGAGAGAGAGAAGGTGGAATGCCGTGGACAAGTTGTTTGTGAATAAGTTGTTGGAGAATAATCTGAGAGGCATGACCAAGCCTAGAGTGCCATAGGAGAGCATTCTATGGTAGACTTGTGAGTGAAGTAGAGTTAGCTGAAGCATTTGAAGAAGGTTGTAGTAGTGAATTACCAAGTGTATAAAGCCGACCTTCTTTGGGGCACGTAAGTTTGAGAGAGGGTGAGAGTAACTGTAAGATGCAATGGTCTTTATAGAAGTGAGCAGTTAGAGAGGATTGAGAAGTGAGCTCACTGATACTTAAGAGATTTTTCTTGAGATTGGGAACATAATAGGCTCTATCTACCTTGATTATATGATTGGAGGAAAGCTCCACTTGAATTGTGTTGTAGCCCTCACCTTGTTGAATGTTGTTGTCCCCCATGGCAACATGGAGTGGAGTAGAGATCTCTTTGAATTCGACTAGTCATTCCTTATGAAAATTCATATGATGAGTAGCTTGAGAATCTAGAAACCATGTATATTCTTCTTTGGAGTTTGATGAACTTGCCCAAATACTGGTGGCTAGGCTGATGATTGTTTCAGGTTCATCTTCTATGTCATAATTGCCAATGCTAACAAAGTGAGCCTAACCTTTTGATTGATATTTATTGAATCTATTTTTTTGACGACAATCCTTTTCAATATGACCTTGTCTTTTGCAAACATTACATATAGATGATAATGAGGGTTTCTTGTTAAGGATAGTGATTGAGAAGACTGATAAGAGTTGGGCTGATGTTGTGGATTACCAAGAATCCCTTTGAAGTTAGATCAAGAAGAAAACTTAGGCTTTTGTTGAAAGTGTTGACCTCTTTTGTGAAAATTTTTTGGGTTATAAGCAATTACAACTAGAGCCTTGGATTCTTGATTTGAGGAAGTAGAAAGGGTATCTCTCATGACTTGCTCTTGCTTGATTCTATTGATCAGTGGTGGTTGAAGCTTAAGTTTTTCAGTGCAAATTTGAGTAGTAATAAAGGCTCTCCAAGATAGAGGCAAAGAAGAGAGTAGAAACATGGCTTGTAATTCTTCTAAGATGACTAGACTAGATATTATGGTGTCATCTAGCAAAGATTGCAACTGTTCTAAGAACTTAGTGGTAGATTGATCTTCATGCATAGTAGCAGTAGATAGTTTTCTAAACATGATCATTTGATAAACAATATCTGTGTGTTCATATGTATTGTTGAAGAATTCCCAAATACCTTTTGTAGTGGGTATTGTTCTTACTAGTTGTACTTGATGATCTCCACAATGGACAAGTATTTCCATTCTCACGGCTGCATCTCTTTGCATCCAATCTTCCTTATCTGCTCATCCTTGTTCAGGGTAGTCTTCCTTGCCATTGATAATATTCCATAGATTTGCTTGAGATAGGTAAAGTTCCATCCTTAGCTTCCACACTTGATAGTTGTTGCCATTGAGTTTGTCGATCTTGATGTGTCAATTGTAGGAAGTGGTGGCATTAATGAGAGCCATTGGAAGAATGAGAGTAAAGAAGGACGAGTAGTTTGTGAATTTTAGGAGAATATGATAAGCTAGAAAGATAGGACCTGGTGCTCTGATACCATGTAGTGAAAACCAGGAACTTGAAGATAAGATGATAATGTGCACAATAAGAGATAGAGATAGAGACAATATAGAAAAGGTAGTGAAGTGCAGTTCAGCATTTCATTGCTAGTGGTTGTATAGATACAAGGTACATTAAATGAGGTAGGTGAGCCTTATCTCTAAATATCTGAGATATTTACAAAGTGGATATCTATGAGATCCTTTTTTCCACATACTGACTTGTCCTTATCTTATCCAACTTTTATCCTTATCCACAACTTTATCTTAACATTGTGCACAAGAGGAAGAGAGAGAGCTCAAGTACAAGAACAAGATCTTGCTTAGTTAGTTGTTCAAGGTACAACTAGTACACTCTCCTCAACTATGAGTGTGTACTTTAGGTTGTTTATATAGCCTCTAGAGAAGTTAGGGTTTGGTTTTCCCTTGCTCCCTTATCCTCCATTCCTTTTACACCTAGATAGCCTTATCCTCTCTAGTGTAAGGAGAGTTCCCATGCTTACTTATCAACACCCCCCTCAATGCCAAGTGGCATTGGATAAAGCATGATAGGATGCCCCTCCTTAATCCACAATGAGATGCCTTTATAAATCAAGCTACAAAAGACGGTTATAGGTAAAGAGTGTTACAAGACTCAAAAGAGTCGGTCATTTGTGGATTGGGAGGCAAATTTGGCCTTCAATTCCTTAGGTACTTCTGGAACAGTAGGTTACTTATTGGTGATATGTGTGAAATATGCGGGATCCAGAGCATGGCAGATGCGGAGGCTATGGAGGTTGAAAGAGGAAAAAGAAACTCATGAAGACATTGACCCTGATTAGGACAAATTGTAACACAAGTGAATTAGGTTCCAAGATTGAGACTTGGACTCATAAACACAATCTTGTGTATTGATAGTGACATGACACTTTACTCGAAAGAAAAGATTACTATCATTGCATTAGAAAAAAAGTGTAAGTACAATGCTTTATAGGAATTGAGTGGTAGTACTTTCTCCTACTGTGCATATGGGATTCTGGTCCTGAGCCCTCACTGCTTCTCACAAAGGGACTAAAGTAGGTGTGATTGAAAATATCTCAACACCCCTCCTCAATCACAACCAAAAGTACAAAGTGTGTAGAGGCTTTAGTGAAAGCAACACCTACGAAGTGTGGGCACACCATAAACATGGCAAAAACACTAGAGGTTGTTGCAGAAAAGGCTAAGTGTGGGTACCACAAACATGATGGACATCCAAAGGCTATAATAGCAGGGACCTCAAAAAGTGTACAGAGATATAGTACAAGGATAACTGAGGAGTTTACAAGTTTATGTTTGAGGCATTAGGGTTAGGAAATACAAAACTAAAAAATTATATTTGAATAGAAGGACTGATGAGGTTTTTCCTTCTCCTGGTGTTCTGCTTCTTCTTCTTCTTCCTTTGCTCCATTTTCTTCTTCTTCTTTGACTGCAACTAGATAGGCCTTTTGGGACCTCTTTCTGGCGTGGCAGAACTTCTCGGTGTGTCCGGTCCTTTTGCAGAAGTCTTAGAAGAGCTGATCCTTCTTGCCTTTGTACCTGTTGCCAACATATAATGCATGCTCATCTCTAGAGGTACTTGGTTCTTCCTTAGTTTTTAGCTTCTTTTCCACTTCTAACAGTGATGCCTAGATATCAATAAGTTCAAGATTTGGCATGTTGATTAAAGTTGTTGATACATTATTATATTCAGGAGGCAAACTTTTAAGTAGAACACCGATGCAAACATCTTCTTTCATTTTAATGTTGATTCTTGTAAGTTGGGTTAGAAGTCCTTCCATGTAATTTAGATGTGTGGAAACTGATGTGTTGGACTTCATTTCAAGCTTGAAAAACTCAATCAGGAGACCATACTTTGATGATTTAGACTGTGCACCGAGCAAGGTGTCAAGTCTCTTCCATGTATCCTGTGAGGTCTCACAGTTATCCACATGGTGGACATAGCTCTCGTCTAGCTCCAGTTTGATAATGGCCTAGGCCTTATCATCATTCTTTTCCCAAGTTACAGAAAGATCCGCATCACAAGGCTTCTTTTCTTTTCCAGTGGTAATGGCCTAGAGGCCCTTCTTCATCAGGATGAACTTGATGCGGATCTGCCAGGTGTGAAACTCGACTCCTTTGAAGTGAGAAGTTGGAGAGTATTTTTCCATGTTAGAATTATGGGAATAGTAGCAAATCAAATTCAAATTTTTGATATTTATCAGTGGAAGAGCAGATTACAATGTCTCAAGAGACACAAGTAATGACAGTGTGAAAACACACTATGCAGAGACTATGTTTGTGTTGATGTTGAGCTTGAATCTTCTTTGTTCAGGGTCGTCAATCCTTCTTCAATCTTTCCAGCCCCTCCTTGATTTGATGCTAGGACAATAGATCAGAGTGGTAGTGTGTTGCTCTAGGTGGTAGGAGAGAGAAAATGAAGGAAAAATGAGCTTGAAGGTAAGTGGTTATGCCTGTCTTGTCAAAATAGGGACCAACGAGCGACTGGTAAATGAGCTCCCACGAGCTCCATAGGTCAAATTTGCTCAAACCCTTTGAGATGCAAGACCCTCACTAATGGTTCTAACTCCCGCTAAGAGGGTTTGTACTCATTTTTCCTGAGTTGAGAGATCTAAGCCTTCAAAGTGGTTGTTGTCAAAACCATGCCTAGATTTGGGAAAATGCAAATGCTAGGCATGGTGTGCATCAATCTCCTTAATTTTTGTACCAAAAAGTTACGCCTTGACCTGAAGAACAACTCTCAAGAAGAAATATTAAAGAGATATCCCCTAGTTGATGAGATATGGTTGCTCCAACATAGGTAGGTAGGTGCTATCCACCATAGACACAATTATGGTAGTAACTCTGAAAAGAGGCAATGCTACTGAAGCCATAGTTGCCCAATCTCAATGATTGAGGTGCTAAGGAGGAGGAGCTCTAGAAGTAGAGAAACACTTCTCTAGAACGAAGGTCAAAGAGATTTGGCATGTGGAGAGAGCTATGAAAGCTTCAAGCTGACAGGGTGCTGCTGGCTATTGCTGCCATGGTAGCTTCATTGAAGGTAGGAACGCAAATGAAGTTGGAGATAGGGTCTAGTACTCAAACTAAGAAGAGCAGAGATGGAAAGGAGCTAAGAGGAGTGAAAGGAGAGTTGGGCCATGCTCAACTGAGCTCTAATACCATGTGAAATATGCGGGATCTAGAGCATGGCATATGCGAAAGCTATGGAGGTTGAAAGAGGAAAAAGAAACTCATGAAGACATTGACCCTGACTAGGACAAATTGTTACACAAGTGAATTAGGTTCCAAGATTGAGACTTGGACTCATAAACACAATCTTGTGTATTGATAGTGACATGATACTTTACTAGAAAGAAAAGAGTACTATCATTGCATTAGAAAAAGAGTGCAAGTACAATACTTTATAGAAATTGAGTGGTAGTACTTTCTCCTACTGTGCATATGTGATTCTAGTCCTGAGCCCTCACTGCTTCTCACAAAGGGACTAAAGTAGGTGTGATTGCAAATATCTCAACAATATGCTCGGTCTTTTTGCATTTATTGCACTTCATTTTTTCAAGATATTTCTTCTAGAAATTACTTACAATATGCCCTTTTTTGTAACAGAATGAGTACTTAGTAGAAGCTGTATGGACTAACACTTGCTCACGAGAAGTAAATGCTGAAGTCCCTTCAATATGATTTTTCTTCTCTTCATCCACGCATGACTAGATGGTACTTGCCAAGGCTGGGTTCGGGATATTAGTTAGGGTAGTCACAAGAGTCGGAAAGGCCTTCTTCACAGACCTTAGAAGGATGGCAATGGCATCTTCATCGTGAATTGGTGCTTGAACGGAGGCTAGTTGTGCCATGAGCCCCTTCATATGTGAAATAAACTTGCTTAGATCTTCTCCCTGTTTGTACTCCAAGCTAAAAAACTCAATCTTTAGAAAGATCTTGGAGTTCTTCCCTATAGCCCCACAGAGCCTTTCAAGCTCATTCTACTTTTCATTGACAGTGGATAGTTGGTCAATATGATGAATTAAAGATTCATCCAAATGAAGCATGATGATGGCCTAAGTCCTTTTATCATCTTCTATATTAAGAGGACTGGATGGGTCAATAACTTTGGTCCCTTTTATGAAGGGCCAGTAACCTCGTTCCATCATTTTATATTTTACTAGGTCTTGCCAAGGATGGAAATCTTTTCCATTGAACTTGCGAATTTGGGGCCTTACATATCTGTAGGTCATGGCCATTATAGGAAGGTCTTACCTATTATCTTGAGCAATGGCAGTGTCTAGTCCTTTACAGGTCGCCAAGTACAACCAAACAGCAAGACTAATATCCCTACAAATGAAAACTAACTTTAAAGCTGTAGAGACTTGAAAATCATACATATGTAATATCTCAAGATAGAATTTTGGAGGTCCTATTCTTCGAACAACTCTTGATTTAAGCTTTACTATTTTCCTAGGTTTCAATGAGGTGAGCTTTGGCTGGACTTTAGGCTCCTCTTGATAATGTGGCCCATTAGAGGAGTTCATGGTGGAGCATAGCTTATCAATCAACTCAATGCTATGGGATGAATCAAAGGAGAGTACAATAACACTCATATCTTTGATTTACCAGCAACAAACAATATGGAGCATCAATAGAATGCATCAATAGTGCTAAGAAGAACTCTTACCAACACCCATTCTAATACTCATAATGTAGGTTAATCTTTACAAGCTTAATATTATTGTAACATGCCCGCCTATTATCAGCTATCTAAGCACGCTTTTAGTGGTCCAAATGAGTCTAAGTGATGCCACCCGGCACTCCCATCGCAATGGAACGTCTGTGGAACCCACTAGGATTGACCTAAAATTTGGGTTCCTAGTGGACAAGGTCTCCGACAACATCTTAGAGTCGGATTTTGGACATCCTACTTTATGCAGAGATACCCAATCCGAAGCAGATCCATACTGCACTTGGTTCAAAGAGAATGGGAAAAGAGAGGGATGCACCACTCAACCTCTCTACCCATAGGGAATACTCCCATTTGAGTCCCCTAAAATGGCATGAATCGAGTTCTAATTTAACAATATCTAAAGTTGAATGATGGTAAAACCTTGTGAGAAGCCTCCCAGTTCTCTAGGACCACCCTACCATAGGACAGACCCATCGGGGGTTCCGCCCTTCCACTTCCCTCAGTAGGTGTTCTTTAGTTATTTAATTAGGTCTTATCACATTTATGAGTGACATTTAAAATCAGCTTCATTAATTAATCCTTTTAGGGAATAGGGTTCGTTCACGTAATTTTAAGAATAGACACAAATACAGAGCAAGAAATCCTTTGACAAACAAGTTCAAACAAATTCCTTAACTTACCTTCACATTAATTTTTGTCTCCTACCAATACACAAAAAATTATGTATCCCTTCTATTTAACAAAAGTACCTAGTCCAAATCACATGGCACCATAATTTTTTTAAAATCCAATATCTAGAATAGGATCTTCCAATGCCCTAGACATTGCGCTCATGGCAATTTACAACTTCGTTTCGGACTAGGCAAGGGGTGTCCAGAGCTCCACTGACCCCAAGAAACCTACGAGTGAATTTTGCACATGTGGACCATCTCTAAGATCGCACTATGGATTACCCCAAGAGGGAACTCCTCGATTCACGGGCCAAAGGTCGAGTGGTGAAAAGGCCAACCATGGATGTTGTGTCTCTCCTAGATCGCTTGGGGTTAGTGGAGCTCTGGACACCCCTTGCCTAGTCCGGAACGGAGTTGTAAACTATTGTGAGTCCAACGTCTAGGGCATTGAAAGATCCTATTCTAGATACTGAATTTTAAAAAAATTATGGTGCCATGTGATTTGGACCGGGTACTTTTGTTGGACAAAAGGGATACATCATTTCTCCTATATGTGTAGGAGACAAAGATTAATGTGAAAATAAGTTAAGGAATTTGTTTGAACTTTTTTGTCAAAGGATTGCTTGCTCTGTATTCGTGTCTGTGCCATAAATAATGTGAATAAGCCATGTTCCCTAAAAGGCTTAATTAATGATGTTGATTTTAAATGTCACTCATAAATGTGATAAGACCTAATTAAATAACTAAAGAACACCTACTGAGGGAAGTAGAAGGGTGGAACCCCCGATGGGTCTGTCCTACGGTAGGGTGGTCCTAGAGAACTGGGAGGCTTCTCACAAGGTTTTACTATCATTCAACTTTAGATATTGTTAAATTAAAACTCAATTCATATTGTTTTAGGGGACTCGAATGGGACTATGCCCTATGGACAGAGAGGTTGAGTGGTGCATCCCTCTCGTTTCCCATTCTCTTTGAACCAAAAGCGGTATCGATCTGCTTCGGATTGGGTATCTCTACGTAACATAGGATGTCTAGAATCTGATGCTAGGATGCTATTAGGAAACCTTGTCCATTGGGAACCCATATTTCAAGTCGATCCTAGTGGATTCGGCCCGTAGATGTTCCGTTGCAAGGCGGACTCAGGAAACCCTAGGCGACAAACCCTGTGACATTCCGTGGGAGTGCTGGGAGGCATCGTGTCAATGGACTGCTAAAAGCATGCCTGGACAACCGATAGGTGGGCATGTTACAATTGCCCATGGATTGAGAAGAACTTTGCTTTTAAGCTATATAGGGTAGGAAAAAATCTTAAAAAGTGTTTTTAAGTGATGAAAATCAATGTGGATAATGCCTAGGTTGAGAAAAGTTGAAAATGAGTGAGCTTGAAGCTCACTGGCTATGGCTGCCAAAAACCCATAGTTAGGTTTTGAGTGATTGCAACTAACAGTGGATAATACCTAGGTTGAGAAAAGTTGAAAATGAGTGAGCTTGAAGCTCCCTAGATATGGCTACCAAAAACCCATAGTTAGGGTTTGAGTGATTGCAACTAACTGTGGATAATGCCTAGGTTGAGAAAAGTTGAAAACAAGTGAGCTTGAAGCTCACTAGCTATGGCTACCAAAAACCCACAGTTAGGGTTTGAGTGATTGCAACTACCACAGGAGGAATTTCTCCAAACCCTCTTAGAGGGAGATACTCCACTAGGGGAGCTATGAAAGCCCTATGGTGGCCGCCTTGATTGCACCTTCTACAGGTCATGCTTTAGCTTGTATCAGGCCACCTGCAAAAACTGTGTTGAATCTATGTTTGCTACAATGTCATCCTTCTACGTGGCTAATGTGGGGATTTGTGGTGTTGGACTACTGCGCCTTGAGCTAGGGAAGAGTTCCTTAGAATAGACCTTGAGCTTAAACCTCCTCCTTTGTTTCCCCTAAGTTCTCCATCAGAGGTGGGTCTGGTAGGGGATATGGTGGTCAAGAGGTAAGAGGTAGAAAATGAAGGCTCATGTGTACTTAATGATGTAGGGAAGCTGAGGGAAGCTAAAAGATCAGAGATGGCTCTGATACCATGTTGCAAATCATAGTTGAAAGCATGAGAGATTGTCCACAAGAGGGAGAGAGAGAGAGCTCAAGTAAAAGAACAAGATCTTTCTTAGTTAGTTATTCAAGGTACAACTAGTACACTCTCCATAATTGTGAGTGTGTACTTTAGGCTATTTATATAGCCACTGGAGAAGTTAGGGTTAGGGTTTTCCCTTGCTCCCCTATGCTCTAGTCCATTTACACCTAGTTACCCTTATCCTCTCCTCCAGTGTAAGGAGAGTTCCCATGCTTACTTCTCAACAAGATAATGGGGGTTATGTGATGACAGGGGTATTAAGCATTAGTTGACCGCCCCCTACACCCCTCCCCAAAATGGTAGAGCTGAGTGGATGAATAGGACCATCCATGAGAATATTTGTAGTATGCTTAGCCATGCAGGCCTAATCCAACACTTTTGGACTGAGGCATTACAACTGTCGTGCATATCATTAATAGATCACCTTGTAGTGCCATTGATTTCCAGGTTATAGAGGAGGTATGGATAGGATAGCCTTCCTCTTATGTGCATTTATGTGCCTTTGGATGTGAGGCATTTTGCTATGTGCCCAAGGACAAGTGTAACAAGTTGGATCCTAAGAGTGTTAAATGCATATTCCTTGTCTATGGAGATGCAGGAGAGATGGGTTACTGTCTATGGGATCCACAGGTATGGAAAGTCATCCGCAGACATGATGTAGTCTTCCAAGAAGACAAGATGTATAGGCAATCTGAGAGAGTCATGGAGATATGAAGGGTTATATTTCAGGAGGAGCCACGAGCTCCTGTACAACCAACTGGATAGCTTGCAGTAGCAACAAGTACTCATGGCCAAGGTATTGGACAGAATGTTGAGCAGGCAGTAGAGCTTGCAATGCAGTCTTCTACTAGAGATAGACGCCCCCTGATAGGTTTCAACCCTCGATGCATTGTGTCTTGGTTACAGATGCAGGAGAGACTTTTACTTATGATGAGGCTATGTGTAGGGGTGACAGTCACTCTTGGGAGAGGGCTATGCAGTTTGAGATAGACTCCTTGCATAAGAATGAGACTTGGGATTTGGTTTCCTTGCCTAGTGGCAATAAGGCTCTGCCATGCAAATGGGTGTACAAGTTGAAGAGTACTCTTGGACACCCCAAGCCAACTTATAAGACAAGACTTGTTGCTAAGGGTTTTAAACAGGAGCATGGAGTTGATTTTGCCGAATTTTTTTCTCTTGTGGTTAAGATAGCCATCCTTCACTTGGTTTTTGCCTTAGTTGCCAAGCTTGACTTGGACTTATATCAAATGGATGTCAAGATGGCTTTCTTGCTTTGGTTTTTGATCTTCCATTTCTGTTCTTAGTGTTTGTTGTTGTTCCTGTGTTGAGGCAGCCTCTTGGGTTAGTTTCTCCACCTCTCTTTTGTACTTGCAAGCTCTTTCCTCCCTTAGCTCCTCTAGTTCTTCTATGGCTTTAGTGATTTTCTCCATTTCAACTTGCAGATATTCATAGCATGCCACAATCTCTTCATTGTGTTGTCGTAGGCATCATATGACCTCCGTTTCTTCATTCAATTGTACTTGCCATTCCACTTCTATCTCTTCCATAGCTAATGGGACCTAAATGTTGAGATATCGAGCTCCACTCATGATATGCCAAGGTGACCATTGTGCATTTATGTCACCGACGTGTTAGTTGCAGATGCGGTTGGTACACCGCCCATGAATAATAGCTACATGATAGCTATCCTTATCTACTCTATTTCGTGGCTCAGTTAGTATGCCACCTTAGTTAGTTGAGTTTGGTTTGAGACCCATATATAGGGTTCTTCTATTTCTTTGTAAGAGAGTTCTTTTGGCTTACACAACTAAGAAGAGGAAAACTGTTTTCAGCCTCCACCCTTGTGTGTATTCCCCCATTGTGCAAGCAAGAAAGCTACAAGTGAGACTCCTTCCTTCTCTCCCACAATCTTGACATGGTATCAGAGCCTTGTTCGTGGTAAGGAGCTCAAGAAAGCAAGCCAAGCTCGCGGTGTTCTGGTAAGAGGAGCAGTGTTGCTTTCATTTTCTGTTTCGGGAGCAGATCTCTGCAGGTAGCACAGCCGGAAATTGCAAGAGTGCATTGTCTCAGGTTGAGACTCCCTTCGCGGTGAAGCAAGAGGGCAGTATATGCTGCGGGTAAGAGCATTAGCTCTTGGCGACCATGTTTTTTGGATTTGAGGCCATTTCGGGGCCTGTTTTGAAGGCGGAAGTCTTCTGCACGCACTCAGGAAAAGGCCCTATTTTATGCTCTGCGACCACTGCTCTACAGGTCGGTGAAAAGTTACCACAGAGATTGCATCGTATGCTTGTGTGCAGAGACATTGGGAGTTACAGAATCATCCCTGTTGCCTGTTGATGCAAAATCGTCACTAGGAAGTGACTGTGTGGTCAAATACCACTTTCGCCAGTTTTGCAAATTTGCCCTTGTGAGGGTGAAGCTGTGTTTTTTGCAGTGACAGAATTTTTTTGCAGTATTCTGTAATGGCATCTGATTCTCTCTCACAGATTGTCACTGAAAAGCTTGACAAGAACAACTTCCAAGCATGGAAGTTTAGAATGACGAATTCCCTTATGGGAAAAGGATATTGGGAATTTGTTGCAGGAAATGAAGAAGAACCAGTTCTTCCTGATGTTCCCAATCAACAACAAATGCAAGCATTTAAAGCATGGCATGAGAGAGCCAGAAAAGTTATGTACTGGCTGTCTATCAGTATTTCAGACTCTATGATTGTGCATATTCAGGATGCAAGTACGCCAAAGGAGGCATGGGATACTTTGTCAAAAATGTATAGTACAAATACTCAAGCCAGGAAAATGCAGCTCAAGCAAGAGTTGCATAATGTGCAAAGAGAAAATATGAGCATCAATGACTACCACATGAAGGTGAAGAAGATTGCAGATGCACTTGCTTCCATTGGGTCGCCAGTGGAAGATGATGATTTAGTTTCTGTGACCTTGAATGGTCTAGGAAAGGATTATGCACAGTTTTGAACATCCATTTCCGTCCGTGAAAGATTTCCTGATTTTGAGGAGTTGATTGCTCTTCTAATTTCTGAGGAGCAGAGAAATGGTGGTGCAACTTCTTCAGGGGAACTTCAAAAGAAGCTGTCTTCTGCTCAAATGCTGGAAGAGATAGAGGCAGAGGTAGAGAAGGCCGATTTGGAGGCCGTGGTAGAAATCAGAATATGCAGCAAACTCAAGAAAACCAGTCCTATGGAGGAGGACGTGGTAACTCTAGAGGCAGGGGGAGCCAAAGAGGTCGTGGTGGATGGCAAAGAGGTCAAAATGCAAACAGTAATGTTGAATGCTACTACTATGGTAAAATGGGTCATATGGCTAAAGACTGCTATAAAAAGTAGAATGACATCATGAATGGAAAACTGCAAGGGAATTATGCATCTTCTAGTAGATAGGGTGATGACAGAAATGAGCATTTGTTCATGGTGCAGCACATGAACAATTCTGTGACAAGTGCAAAAGAAAGCAATGATGTATGGTATGTTGACTCAGGTGCATCAAACCACATGACAGGTCATACAGAATAGATGGAGGATGCAAGGAAAATGGAAAAACCAGGATTTGTGGAGACTGGTGATGATACTGCACATCCTATTGTGCAGAATGGAAAAATTCCCTTGTCTATGCAGGATGGGAAAAAGAAATACCTGTCCGATGTATTTCATGTCCCGAATATCACCAAGAATCTGGTTTCTGTTGGTCAAATGGTTGAGCAGGGCTTGCGGGTCAGATTTAATCCTCATGGATGCTTTGTTGAGGATATGAAAAATAAAGGTCGCTTGATAGCAAAAGGAAAGAAGAAGGGCAGACATGCCTGAATTGAGTGCAGCAATGTTTGCACATGGGACCGGTGTAGTTGCAAATATTGATATTTTGCATAAATGCATTGGTCATGTTAATGTACAGCGACTTAAATCAATGCAGGCCCAAAACATTGTTGCAGGATTGCCTAAATTCAAGGTTGCAGAAATGCATAAGGTATGTGAAGCCTGTCAGTTTGGAAAACAGGCAAGGAAACCATTTCCTAGACATGTTCAAGAGAGTAAGAAGCCATTGGAATTAATCCACTCTGATGTGTGGACTACTAAAGCTGCATCTCTTTGAGGCTGTCATTATTTTGTCAGTTTTATAGATGACTATAGCAAAAAAGTTTGGGTGTATTTTATGAAAAAGAAAAGTGAAGTTTTTGGGCATTTCAAAACTCTTAAAGCTATGGTTGAAAAAGAAACAGGCCTGCAAATAAAATGCCTAAGGTCAGATGGAGGGGGAGAGTACCTCTCAAATGAGTTTGCAAGGTTCCTGCAGGAGCATGGCATAAAGCAGCAATATTCATGCAGTCATACCCCACAACAAAATGGAATTGCAGAAAGGAAAAACAGGCATATTGGAGAGGTATCTCGTGCCATGCTCAATGAAAAAGACCTGCCAGATTTTTATTGGGCTGAAGCAGTTGCTACAGCAGTCTATATAATGAACAGGACTCCCACTACAGCAATACATGGGGTGACTCCAGAGGAGAGGTATACTGGTAGGAAACCAGATATTTCTCATTTGAAAATTTTTGGTTGCATTGCCTATGTACATGTGCCAGATGAGTTGAGATCCAAGTTGGATCCAAAAGCTGAGAAGTGCATCTTTATTGGTTACTCTCTGCAGCAAAAAGGGTATAGATGCTATAACCCTTCTACTCGTAAGTTTACATCGAGCAGAGATGTTGTTTTTGATGAGATGAGTAGCTGGTATAAACCAGTAAATGTGATTGATGATGTAGATGCACAAAATGGTAATGCTACACAGAATTCACAGCAGCAGTCACAAAATATTAGTGGACCTGGAGCGTCCTCTAGTAGTGGTTCACATTCTTCACCATGGACAGGTAGATTGAGATTAGGAGAATCTTCTCAAAGCAATGCAGATAGTGGTATGCAGGTATCACGAAAAGGAAAAGAGAAGGTTGATCAGCCCATGTTTGATGTGAATGCAGGTTACTCTTATGCGGATGGTGAATCCAGTGGCTCAGAACAGAGCATTGATGATGAGTTGGGCATTCCTTCTATTGTTACACATGGAGTAAGGAAGACCAGGGATGTTTTGAGAGCACCTGGGAGTGAACCTACTTTGCACAGGTCTACGAGAGCTAGGTATCCTGTGGATAGGCTAAAATATGATGGATTTACAACCATTCACTATGCATATATGGTCAAAGTGATACAGGAACCAGAACCCACTTCTTTTGAGCAAGCCATGGGAAAAGAAAAATGGGAGAAAGCCATGGATGAAGAAATGGATGCCTTGGAAGCAAATGCTACATGGGAATTGGTACCTTTGCCTAAAGGTAAGAATGCAATTGGCTGTAAGTGGGTTTATAAGGTGAAGCACAATGCAGATGGTTCTGTGAACAGATACAAGGCAAGATTAGTAGTCAAGGGGTATGCACAAACATATGGCATTGACTATGAAGAAACATTCAGTCCGGTTGCAAGGATGGCAACCGTAAGAGCAGTCATCTTTATGGCTGCATCAAAGGAATGGTCTTTACATCAGATGGATGTAAAGAATGCCTTCTTGCATGGTGACTTGCAAGAAGAGGTCTATATGGAGCAGCCACCAGGTTATGTGCATGATGTTCATCCTGAGTTTGTTTGCAGGTTGAAGAAAGCCTTGTATGGCTTGAAGCAAGCACCTAGAGCATGGTCTGACAAGATAGGACAGTATCTTGTCACTATTGGCTTTCAGATTTCCAAGGTAGATTTCTCACTTTATGTGAGAAAAACAAAGAAAGGTATTATGCTACTTGTCATTTATGTTGATGATTTGATTATGACAGGTGACAGTGATAAAGATATCCTTCATGTGAAAATGCTATTGAAGCAAAAGTTTGAGATGAAGGATTTAGGAGAGCTGCGTTATTTCTTGGGCATTGAGGTGATTAGATCACCAAGTGGGATACAGCTCTTGCAGAGGCAGTATGGATTGGACATGCTGTCCAAATATGGGATGACAGGCTGTAAGCCTATTTCAGTTCCTTTGGAGCAGAATGTGAAGCTGAGCGCAGATGCAGGTGAGCTTCTGGAAGACCCTACTATGTACAGACGCATAGTAGGAAGTTTGATTTATATGACTATTACCAGGCCAGATTTGAGCTATGTTGTTGGATTGGTAAGTCAGTTTATGCAGGCTCCAAGAAAACTGCATTTGGATGCGGCTAGACGCATATTCGGGTATGTGAAGTCCACATTGCAGTATGGACTATTTTATGAGACTGGGGTTCAGATACAGTTGCATGGATACACTGATGCTGATTGGGCTGGTAGCATTTCTGATAGACGATCTACCAGTGGATATGTGTTCTCTTTTGGGAGTGTTGCAGTCACTTGGAGTAGCAAGAAACAGCCTACAGTTGCCTTGTCGAGCACAGAGGCCGAGTACAGGGGTGCAGCAATGGCTGCATGTGAGGTAGCTTGGTTGCATAAGCTACTTTATGATATGCATCAGCCTACAGATGGACCAGTTGTCATTTATTGTGACAACATGAGTAGTATACACTTGGCAAATAACCTAGTCTATCATGCAAGAACAAAGCACATTGAGGTGCATTATCACTATGTGCGGGAGAGGGTTTTACTAGGTCTTATTGATCTAGTTTATGTCAGTACAGAGGATCAGGTAGCTGACATATTTACGAAGGCATTGGGCGCAGAGAAGCTGCACAAGTTCAGAGACCTGCTTGGTGTGCAGGAATTGGGATTGAGCTCGAGGGGGAGTGTTGAGATATCGAGCTCCACTCATGATATGCCAGGGTGACCGTTGTGCATTTATGTCGCCGACGTGTTAGTTGTAGATGCGGTTGGTACACCGCCCATGAATAATAGCTCCATGATAGCTATCCTTATCTACTCTAGTTCATGGCTCAGTTAGTATGCCGCCTTAGTTAGTTGAGTTTGGTTTGAGACCCATATATAGGGTTCTTCTATTTCTTTGTAAGAGAGTTCTTTTGGCTTACACAACTAAGAAGAGGAAAACTGTTTTCAGCCTCCACCCTTGTGTGTATTCCCCCATTGTGCAAGCAAGAAAGCTACAAGTGAGACTCCTTCCTTCTCTCCCACAATCTTGACACTAAAATGGGCTGGCATTGGCTATAACACTAGTCGGACCTCTGACATGCACAAGACAACCCCATGGCCTCGTGGTCAGGAGTATCTATAGGACACATTGGCCTGCCATTGTATATACATTTTGCGTTTGTATCGTGTTTATAGTCCAACCCTTAACCTTCCTAGACTCCTCAAAGGGAGACCCTACACATTTTGGTGTAATTCACCATGTAGAACAACATAGGAGACACCCCTTGGCTGATTGCCATGGCCCCACTGCGACCCTCCTACACCTTGGGGATTGCCCCCTCGATGCATCACTAACACATATAACACATACGAAATAGACTCCCCTCATGGTACCAATATTATATCATTCCAAGAATGTATCAATCCTCACTTACTTGTCCCCTTGGACCCACCGTCTAGACCTACAACTTGGGTGCCTTATTCTCTCTAGCATGGATCATTTATCATTCAACCAATTGCTATGCATGCCAGGAATAGATACCATGTGTATGATTCATGCAATGGTGGATGCCTTATTGTGCACAAATAATTATGGTATAAAATAAGCCTATGTGTCATGCAAAAACAACCCCTTTAATGGATTTCCGCTAATACGCAATGCTTCATTATAAGAACCTAGCACCAAGGCGAACCTCATGTTGCTAGATCCATTATTTCTAAATAAACCACATCCTAAATGTTATGCATAAAGAGAACAATTAGACTTTGTGTTATTTCAGCATTTAAACTATGGTATAACATCATCCGCCCCCTCACCGTTTAAATTTTGCTGTGGTGCATAGGTGTAGAGGGTTCTTTTATGCCCTTTTTTGTATGTAAAAGCAATAAATGCGCACTTTAATACAAAGGACAAGGGCCAAACTGAGGCTTAACCTCATGTTTTAACCCCGTCAAGCATTCACATACATAGATCTTTTTTTTCATTTTTTTAAACGCAAGAAACTCGTTTTTCCTATTTTTCTTATTTATTTCAAATAAAAAATAGATATTTTTTGGTCTTTTACTAATGACTTATCATTGGAACTAAAACTCAGTATTTTTTCTTATTTTATCCCATTTTCACTCATTTTTTCCCACTCAAAATCAAAGAAACTATCAATTTCCATCAAAATTAGTGCTTTTTCAGATTTTAAAAATTTATAATTGCTGTAAATCAATATGGGTTCTACATAACAGTGATTGCAGCCCTCAAACATAATGCAAGGAATGTTCAAATAAAATTTCAATCCATGTGCACACCATTTAGACCATGAACGATAAAAAACAAGCAAAATTCTTTCATAAAATAGAGCATACCGCCTTTTTGCGTGTTTTGGGTTTTTGGAATATTTAATTGGGAGTGTGTATCAACCCACCAGCCATGGATTTCAACATAGATCTTCAACCTTCAACCTCCTCAGCCTCTTGGAACAATCCGGTGCCTCCCGGACAAGCATCCATCTCCCGATTCTCTTCTTGATTCTTGCCACATGAAGTGCCTCTATGTGGGAGAGAGAAATAGGAGAGACAAAGACTAGCTCTCCATCTCCACAATCGGGCAGCCATTCCACGCATGGAAGCAAGCAATAGGGAGCGAAGATAGAGTGCATCTCAGGCATGAGATCAGTTAGGGGGTTTACTTTTAGGCTCTCCAACACCCCTCTCCATCAAACGTGGCCATGGTGCCCTCATTCTGCATGTGCGTGAAAAAAAACGCCCCCCCACCACCCATGATTTCCAAAAATTTAGGGGGCCCAAAGGGAGCCCCCAAAATTCATGACTTTTGGGACTTTTAAAGTCCATTTCCACTTGACCTTGGGTCTTAGCCTCCCGTCCGGACTATCTCCCATGTCCGACGTCCAATTTGAAGTCTGAAAATTTTTAGTAGTTTGTCTTGAAGTCC
This sequence comes from Lygodium microphyllum, assembly GCF_053477565.2. NCBI lineage: Eukaryota > Viridiplantae > Streptophyta > Polypodiopsida > Schizaeales > Lygodiaceae > Lygodium > Lygodium microphyllum. The sequence goes on from NC_141152.1 coordinate 41,426,117, forward strand.
TACACTGCCGGGCATCTCCCAGGGTCTTGTCTGACATGCCAAAAATTTATGAAAATTCACCAACTGTTGTCTAGTGGGTCTTTTAAGCACTTTCGAGCATTGCCGCTTAAAATCGTACTGATTGCAACCGTTTTCTTCGACGAAGTCTATTTTTCTCTTGAAATAATTTTTTTTGGCTATTTTTAAGCACTTCTCAGCATAAAAAATCATCTGTCATTGGCTTGTAGCTGCTCCTTCAGCTCGTGAACCTTCCTTTGGGCCATGGCTATTTGGCATGTTTTCTCCAACTGGGATGTAGCCATGGCCTCTTTTTTGGCTTTGAGCTCAGCTACCACGATTTTTTTCTCCTCCTTTGCTTTCTCTAATTGAGAGAGAAGCTCCTTGACATACTCGTCATATTCTTCGTGTGGCCTCTCTATTGCGGGGATGGAGGTTGTGGAGCTTGCCACCTTTTGCCTTTTAGGGTCTTGCCTCGACTTGGCGTCTGCCGGTATAGCCAGCCTTTTGGTTCCTACCACCAGGGGGGTTCCTTCTCTTGCTTCTTGGTCCATTTCTTTGTTCACAAAGTACTGAACCCAAGCTATTAAGTTTCTGGCATCCACCTAGGTTGTAGAACTAGGAGTGGAGATAGCGGGCGTCAGGAGGGTGGGAATGGGGGTGATTGGGGCTTTACCCTTGTCTTCTTGTATTACAAGTGGCACAAACTCTGGCACATGGGCACTTGAGCTCGGCCCTTTGTCTCTGATTGGGCTCATGGGTTGTTTCGGTTCGTCCTACCTAGACTGTTGCTCAATGGACCTATACATGGCGAGGGCCATGTTTGGGGACTTGCATTAGAGGAGTTTTGAGGTCTCAAAAATGCCCTATAAGCAATCCTAGAGAGAGAAAATATTTTAAGAAATAAAATCATTTTTCAGATGTTTAAATTTTTTTATATTTTGATAAGTAGTTATATAAAAAATTATTAATAAATCATTGTCGTGATATTTTCGTGGTCACATCAAACCTAAAAAGCTAGGCCACCATAAAGGTGACAATGATTGTCATAATGAAGATCTTACTCATCCCCATGAAAGTGAAAAATAATATTCAATTTGAATTTTGTTCGACATTTGATTACTTCCCTCCATTCTCACTCTCTTCTTTCTTTTCCATCCTTACTAGTTTCTTCTTCATTTCCCTTCGTGTTTCTAATCCGCATACTTTTTCAATCCAATCTTATAATCACATCCTTAACTATGGATTAGTCATCCAATGATCTCAGTAGCTCTAGTAAAAGGCCTCTCTATTATCTTCATATTGAGTTGGATAATGAGTATGAACCAATAAGGAAGAGAACAAAACCCATTACTATTACATATTCTACAAAACATATACTCAGGTTTGAAGAAAAGAAAAAACTTGAACTTTGGTTAGATGGCAGGCTATATCTCAAAGATCCTAGCAAAAATAGCACTTTGCCTTTCTATAATAGCTCTTCAATGTTAAGGTTCATTAGTGATGGTTATAATGGGTTTTTAGGCTATACACTTAACTTGGTTACAGAAAAGGATGTCTCAAATTGGAAAACCATCTTTTATCAAAACATAACAACGAGTTATTGCAGAAGCTAGAACGCTATCAATAGAGGATTCATTTGTTGGAGAAACGCATCAAATCTTATCAATGAAAGCAAACTATTTTAGGACTTTGAAATCGATAAAAGGCTCTTAGAAATATTGAGAGTCTTAGACTAGGAGGAGGTGGTTGTAGTAAAAGAATCCAAGCAGCAAGGTATATTTTTTTACACTTTAAAAATATGAAATATGACTTTTTTTATAATTAGTTATATTGATTTGTGATGTTGATTTTGTTTAGGTCTCTTCTTCAACCGAATGCAAGTGAAAGAGATTCTTTGAAAGCATCTCATCATCTTCTTCCTTCATCAAAAGATATTTTGGAGAAGAAGAAAATTAAAAAGGCAAAGAAACAATGCTTGGATTCATGTATAAATGATCTCTCTTTGGATACTCAATTAGTGCAAAAGACATTAGATAATATTGGTATCAGTAGAGATGCTTATATACAACTTTTCTAGCTTTTACAGTCAAATATGAAACAAGGACAAGTATGTAATTGCATACTTCCAAGGCCATCTGTGATTAGAACTATTAGACAGAGAGTGAATAAAAAAGTAATGGAGATTTTGGGTGAGCCTTTCCATATCAAGGCGAGCTTCAAAGGCAAGAAATTTGAAGTTTTATTCAATGAATTTAACAATATTTTCCTCGACTTGCCTACCCTACAATGCTTAATGATTAGATTCTATGACTTGTCACTAGAAGAGGCACAAGGAGTGACTAGATTTGTGGTTAAACTTGATGAAAGTGAGATTCTAAAATGTACAAAACTAGAGAGGGTCTCTATTACCTTGATGAATAGAGCACTTTCATCACATCATTACAATCACTCGATGTCATTTAGTATTCAATCGGAACACAACATCTGGTGGCTAGGAGCATTCGAAGTAGATACATAGGATTTTTATATATTGTATTGGGTTTTTCATTGAACACCAATATTTGATGTTATTAAGAAACAACAAGCAAGAGAAGAGCTATTTGTTGAAGGATTTGGGAATTATAAGATTGAGTGGCACATAGGTGTTGACTTAAAGACACTTAAATGTATGTACAATGTATCAAAGGGAGCCAACTCTAGATCTCCTTGCCTATATTGCATGTCCTCAGCCATAGAGTTGAACTCAAGAAATTGGAATAGAGCACCCGTTAGGCACAACAAGGATCCACAATTTAAGCCAGTCCTAGATATTCCTTTAGTGAATGTCCATATCTGTACACTTCATGCGCTTTGTAGGATAATTGAAAATATTGTTCATCTTTATATATGATTTGCATGGAGGCTGAAGCCATTATCAACTGGAACATATGCTATAACGAAGATTGAAAAAGTCTTATCTACAATTGGTTTGCAAGGTGGTAATGTTGTTATTGAACCAGATCTTCAAAAGTCTAAGGATAGAAATTGTGTCCCCAAAAAGCTATCTATTGGTGGAGTGAAGGCTAAAAGGTTCCTAGACTTTCATAGGAGACTTGGTAAGATAAACTCTAGGAATGGTGGCTCAACTATTAGATACAATCAATGGAAGTGCCTACATAATGCAGTTAAGAATCATGCTAATAATGGACAAGCTCAAAATAGAAAAGCCAATGTTTAGGAAACACTAGACAAAGTATTATTTTATTGTGATAAAACAAAGTTGAATGATGATGATCTCAAAGACTTCAAAAACCAATTGAACCTTTTTAAAAAGACAATGATAGAAGATTGGGGTAATCAACACTTCACTCACAATATGGTAATAAGTTTGCATATGTACGTCTCTTTATTGTCTGACTCATATAGGGTTTTCTAATTGAATTTCTCTATTTGTTAACTATGCAGCATATTTTATACAACCATGCTCCATATTTTATCAAGAAATATGGATCTCTATCTATTTGGTCAACCCGAGGTATGGAAAAATCACATTATCAAGCAAGAACAAAATACTTTAGACATACAAGACATGGAGGTGGAATATACAAAGCAAACAGTTTATTAGAGGTCTTTCAATGGTTCTACAAACAAATTCGGCACAAATTCAAGCTCAAAGACACAATTGCATAATATAATACATAATCTTTGGCAAGGACTATATCCACTGTTACCCAAAGAAGAAAAAAGGGATATTTAAACTCTTGTGCAAAGCAAATATATTTTGAATGGTTACAAACTAGACAAAGAGATGGAAAAATATGGGTTTCAAGAAACCCTTATCATCTTTTAGTTTGGCTCTACTATAGAAGAGTCTTTAGTTTCAGGGAATTCTCTAGATCCTCTAAAGGAATCTTTTGTTTCATTCCACTCAATGAGATCTCTACATTTTAGGAAATCTTGTTTCCTATAGCCTGGAAGGAGCTTCAAATTCTTAGCATCTCCTACATGGGAGAGCAAATAAGAGGCAATAACTCCAAACTATCATGCCCTAGATCCACGGTATCTAGGCATGAAGCCAAAAACTCTTACATCTTCTTCCTTCTCTACCAAAATTATCTTGTCTGATCCTCTATTGAAAGCTTGGGATCCAATCACCTTGGAGATAGCTTTTAAAGCTATTACTGGTAAGCTTGGAGAGCTTGACAACCTGCTATGATAAATTGCAACTGTTTGATTATTTAAGCTTCCAATATAATGACCAAGGACTGCCTCAATGGCCTTGAGTCCTTGGCTCTTCCAAGAAAGTTGTTTGCATCTTCAATTTCTATCTGCATAATAAACCACAATAGTATAAAAAGTCAATAGATAAATATCCAATAATATTTGTCTTTAATGCATAACATACTCTAATATAAATCACAATGGATATCTTAGAATTATCTTTCATACCTTAGGGTTTTCATCTTCTTCAAGAAGACTATCATCATATAGATTTATTGAAATTTTTGGTTTCTCCTCTAATGTAGACTTCAATTTCTCTTCATACCCCATGTTATCAATACCAAGTCTCTATTGAATTTGCAAGTACTCTTCCTCTGTAGGTATCCCCTCATTTTCATATTTCACAATCTGATTCATATAATAATGCAAGGTTACAGAGGTGTCTTCAAAATTCTCTCCCTCAACATCAAGAGTTGCTAAAAATTCCTCTTCATAACCTATAAAATTCTTATCATTTTGACCCCATATAGAAAGTATTGTGTAACGTATCCATTTGTTATCTTCAGGACACGTCTTAGCAGTCCATCAAAAAGGATGTCTAGAAAGCTCCGCCTGGCACTCCCATGGAATGTTATGGGGTTTGCGATCTAGGACTTTCCGCATTTGCCACGTAGTAGTGAAAGAATTTTGGCCATTCCCACTTAGGACCGACCTGAATTAGGGTTTTGTCTATTGGTCATTTCCTAACGGCAACTAGCGTCGAATCTGAGCAAACTACTTTACGCAGAAACGCCAGGTCCGAAGCGGATTCACGCTGCACTTGGTTCAAGGAGAATGGGAACTGAGAGGAATGCGAAGCTCAACCTCTCTGCCATAAGGCATAGTCCCATTCCGTTCCCCTAAAACAGCATAAATCGGAATCAGTTATAACTCTAGGTCAACGCTCTTGTTGTTCGTGTTCTTTGAACGATCTTCGTGCTGTCCATCTTGATTGAGAAAAGTTCCCAGCCAACCGGGACCACCCATCCGTAGGACGGACCTATGGCCACATCCACCTCACTTTCCTCAAGTTGTTTTAGTTATTTAATTACCTAACACATTTAGTTGGACATGTATCAATCAGCTTCCTTAATTAGCCTGTTAGGCACTGGTTCCTTCATGTAATCACAGCACTTGATATAGAAAAGCAATGTCAAACAAGTTCCTTTTTAACAGGTTATCATATTTATCTTTGAAAATACATAAAATTCCAGCCCGTAGGCTTATCCACAATCCGCCCAAAGGCTATCCAGCAATCCATAGGGATCACTAATCCAAGATTCCGCCCATAGACTAGTATGTGGGCCTCGAGATCCAATCTCGAGTCACTTTAGCCTCTTGTGCAAGGCCCAAAAGGCGAGGAATTTATGGCCATAGCCCCCTGGCACCCAAGCATCCTCTTGCTCCAAGTAGCGCTCAACGGAGAGACCTCTCGTGTGGCAGGTTCGGTCCACCTTCCCGGTGCGGTTAACAACCCCCTTGGTTAGGGTCAGGCAGGTAGTCGGGGGTAACTAAAGCTGCCTCTCCCTTCAGGCCTTCAACTTGAAGCATTAGATATCCATTTATCATTTAGTTCTTTGAGCAAACAAAGTAAAAAAATGCTCTTAAAGCTATTACAAGCACAAATAATTCCATTGGTCGTTATTTTTGGCCAACTGCTAAGGAGTGAATCCTTCTTTTTGAATGCATCCAGCACTTGATCTAGGATCAATTGTGACTTGGCAAGATCCCCAAGGGTTTATTTGTTAACCCTAGATCCTGGGTTAGGGCCATACCCTATTAACCCAACTTAGTCAATACCTTAAATTCATATGTTATTCCAATTTATTGGTTGGTCCTTTGCTTCCAAGCAATTATCTTTACCTGGTGCGCAGATCGGACGCCGGTAGCTCACGTAGTGAATTCCCAAAGGTCCCCAAGAACAAAGCACTCTACTTTTTAGCACAAAAAACAATGAGAAAGCAAGCACGACATGAGACAAGAGACAAATTGGGTTGAATCTCCCCCATGCCTTGTGTGAGCGCTTCACAAAGCATGTATTTAATATATATTTTCAATCTTTTTGCTCAAAAATAGCCCAATTACAAAAATATACAAGCTTTTAGCTTTTGAGTTTGCTTTCTACCAAAAATAGGAAAATAAAGCTAATGGACGGTGCCCAAAGAGTCTGGCACGCCCAATCTCAATGTCCAAATAAAAATAACATATCCAGGCGCATAAGCGCATACAAAATAATAATAAATAATCGATGTCTCTATAGACATAACAAAATATAGGCGTGGCGCCTATCAAAATATAGTCCAAAGATCGAAAACCCGCTAGACTCCAATGCTTTCCTCCGCCACTGCTGCTATCTCTACACATCAACTGAAGCATTCACAATCGTTAGTAAAATAACACAATTAAACCGACAAAAGTGAATACCTAGCAGTCTTCAGCTACATAAATAAATCAACTGGTTAGAAATAAATCCTAACCTTAATTTATTACGAGTGCGCACTCTAAACTCATAAACGTTTATTAATTTAATATGCATTTTGCGGAATCACCCGCTATGGAATCACCCATGTACACACTAAATTAATGAAACGCCCGAAAAGGACAGGCGTCCCCATCAACTTCTCGCACAAAGAATCCTCTTTGCGTATGAGCCCCGGTCATCTAAGTTTACGGAATCCACCGTAAAACCTCATGGAATCCACCGTGGAATATGCCTCCTGGCATCATACCCCCGGGGTGGGATAGCAATTGACCTCAATTGCTATTAGCTCAATGTGGAGCTAACAGAGTGGGGAAAGCATTTAAGTCTCTAGCGTGCATCCATTGTGCTTCTTCTACAGGATGGTTCTTAAATTTCACGAGATATCTAGAGTACCTTCGGCCAGTTCTAGTGGTCATGTAGTCAGTGTCTATGATGGCTTCTGGTTCAAGTATTTCAGTCTCTTCTTCTAGTAAAGGTGGGTTTTCATAGACAGGGTGGATAGGTAATTGTCCTCTAAATGGTCTCAATAAACTAATATGAAATGTATTATGAATTTTCCAATGTGATGGCAGTTCTAACTTGAATGCATTGTCATTAATCTTATGAATGATTCTAAATGGTCCATAGAATCTAGGGGCTAATTTGACAACTGGATGTCTATCTACACTTTGCAGTCTACGCTTTTCTATTCTAAGCCAAACATAATCATCAATTTTGAAATTCATGGCTTGTCTTTTCTTGTTGGCTTGTTTGGTATATGATTGTTGGGCTTTAGCAATCATATCCTTGACCTCATCAAAAATAGTGTTATGCATAACAGCAATATCATCGGCACTTTGTATTCTATTAGACAAAGATGCAACAGGTGTAGATAATCTATATCCATAAATAACTTCAAAAGGTGCTTTCTTTGTAGATGTGTGCGGTGTATTGTTATATGCAAACTGTAATAAATGCAAATGAGTATCCCATGTTTGAGGTTTAGAGATAGTGTATGCACGTAAAAGATCTAAAATAGTGCTATTTGTGGCTTCTGTTTGTCCATTTGTTTCTGGATGAAATGCAGATGAGAAATCAATCTTTGTGCCTAGATTTGCAAACAGTGTAATCCAGAAATTATTACAAAATCTAGAATCTCTATCTGAAATAATGACTTTCGGCAATCCATGGTTAGTAAAAACAGTTTTCAAAAATAATTGTGCTGCTTGTGATGCTGTTAAAGTTTTCTTACATGCAATGAAATATGCTTGCTTACTAAATCTATCTACAATTGTCCAAATCATGTCATGGTTAGATTTAGTATTTGGTAAGCCAGTAATGAAATCCATAGATATTTGTTCCCAAGGTTTAGATGGAATAGATAAAGGCATTAATAACCCATATTGTTTACCATGATGTCTTTTTATTCTTTGACAAATCAGACATTCAGAAACAAAATTAGACACATCTGCATCCATATGCGGCCAATAAAAATCTTCAGTTAACATGCGTAATGTAGAAATGATACCTCTATGACCTTGATATGGGGGACAATGAATTTCATTTAAAACAAAAGATCGGAATGGAATAGTAACACACAGTCTCTTTTCAAAGAACATGAATCCATCATTATATGACAATGAATCAACAGGAATGAAATTATTTTGAACTAATTTTTGCCAATCAGAATGAAAAGTAATATCCTGGTTATAGGTGTCTTTCATAGCAATCAAAGAATCAAAAGATATGATAGAAATGTTATGAATTGCAGGTCTTCTACTTAATGCATCGGCAACTACATTTTCTTTTCCAGGTTGGTATTGAATGATAGGATGGAAACTTTGAATGAATGAAGCCCATTTGATATGGCGGTCAGAAATTTGGGGTTGGCTAAGTAGATGTCTAATGCTTTGCTGGTCGGTCTTTATCATAAATTCTGAACCCATTAAATAATGCTTCCATTGTTTCAATGCTTGGACAACTGCTAAGAGTTCCTTGTCATAAGTGGAATATTTGAGCTCAGAGGGTTTCAGCTTAGAACTAGAATATGCTATTGGATGGTTGTCTTGCATTAGCACGGCTCCTATTCCTGATCCGCTAGCATCAGTCACAACTAAAAAGAATGGTCTGTTAAAGTCAGGTAATTGTAGGACAGGGGCATTGGTCAATGCACGTTGAAGTAAATCAAAGGATTTCTGCTGGTTTTCAGTCCATTGATAAACAATGCCTTTCTTAAGAAGTTTGGTCAGTGGTAAAGCAAGTAATGAGAAATTACGTACAAACTTCCTATAGAAACTAGCAAGACCAAGGAATGAGCGTAGTTCATGTACATTTTTAGGAATAGGCCAATGCAATATTGCGTCAATTTTCTTAGGATCAACTTTTATTCCTTCTTCTGATACAATATGACCTAGATATTCTATTTCTGTCTTAAAGAATTCACTCTTGTCAGGATTTGCAAACAATTGATTTTCTTTCAGTAATTGAAAAACTAATGATAAATGCTCATAATGCTCTTTTTCACTTTGACTGAACACTAAAATATCATCAAAGAAAACAATCACACAATATTGATATTTTAGAAAAATACGGTTCATCATTCTACTGAAAGTGGCAGGTGCATTAGTTAATCCGAATGGCATAACTAAGAATTCGTAATGGCCAAACTGTGTCCTGAATGCAGTCTTAAATATGTCGGATCTATCTAACCTCACCTGATGATATCCAGATTTAAGGTCAATTTTACTAAATATAGAAGATCCTTGCAGTTTGTCCATAAGGTCATCAACTCTAGGTATAGGATACCTATTCTTTACAGTGATCTTGTTTAATGCTCGGTAGTCAATACACATCCGATAAGTATTATTCTTTTTCTTGACTAAGAGCACAGGTGCACCGAATGGAGAACTGCTAGGTCGAATTAAGCCTCTATTTAGTAATTCTTCTACTTGACTCTGGATTTCTTTTTGGTCTATTTGATTGTGCCTATATGGGGCTTTGCAAGGTGGTTGTGTGCCAGGTATTAGGTCAATCTTATGGTCTTCTGGACGTGATGGAGGTAAACCTGGTGGTAGGTCTTCTGCAAAACAATCCTTAAAATATGCAAGAAATTCCTTATGCCTAGGGTGTATATGAGTTTCTTTTGCGTGCAATTCATTCACCCAAATGAGATATGATTTAGTATTCTTGCGTAGTGCACGTTTTGCTTGAGTATGCGAAAGCAGTGGAAACATATGAGATGCATGCATACCAAATAATGTAATAGATTTTCCCTGAAAATTAATATTCATTGTGTGTGTGGAATAATCTATATTGGGATTATGCTGGTGTCTCCATGGCATTCCTAGAATAATGTCGCTAGACTGTAATGGGACAACTAAGAAATTTCTTCTTTCAATATATGGACCAATTTGAATTTCTAAATTTTGAACTTCTTGTGTGCCATTGTACCTAGTGCCTAAAAATGCAGCTTTTATGCGATAGTGCGTAGGTACTGTATGCAATTTCAATTCCTTTACCAATTTTGCTGAAATAAAGTCATGCGTACTACCGTCATCATGCAATACAGTTCTTTCTTTTCCATGCACCATACATTTCATAGTCAACAATGAATGTAAAGTAGGCATACCTGGTAAAGTGTCGGAAGTAGTAGTAGGATCATCTTCTTCTTCAGTGAAATCCGGCATATCCTCATGCTCGTCTTCGTCCATAGCTCCAAGGTAGTTGATATGTGCTGATGGCTTCTTTGAATGACAATTTGCTGCGAGATGGCCTGGCTGGTGACACTTGTAACATACGATAGGCTTGGCTTTGGTCACATTATTTGCAATGGCTGGGAGTCTGGGTATATTTGGATTTGCTTGTGGAATAGGTTTAGAATTTGGATTGACAGTGGATGGTAATGCAGGTGGTTTAGGCCAATTCTTGCGGAAAGATGGTGATGAAAAACGACCTGGATTAAACCTTCTGAAATTTGAATTGAATTGTTTAGATCCATAATTACCATTTGCTTGGAATGGCTGTGGTCGTCGATCTCTTCCACGTAACTTATCTTCAGTGTCGTGAGCTAAGGAGATAGCGTCTTCAAGAGTAGCAGGCTTGAACATATTCACCTCAGCGTAGTAATGTCCAAGAAGTCCAGACATGTACTTCCGCTTATGGGTCGTCTCTGGTACGTCTTCAAGCATGCGTAGCTGTAGGAGTGCATTCCAAAAACGCTCTGTATACTGTGGAATAGGCTCACGGTCGCGTTGTTGCAGTAAATCCCATTGCTTGATTGCCTTCTCATGAAATTGCGGTGGAAGGAAATTTTGCATGAACTTCTTCTTAAAATCTTCCCATGTAGCAGGACATTCTATGCTCTTGCGGACGACAGTCCACCAAAGTGAAGCTCTATCTATCAGATGATTAGTAACACACTTGATTTTATCTTTCTCAGGATAAGTTTCCTCATGGAAATAGTCATCAAACTGGCTAATGAATGATAAAACAGTCTTTCCCTCTCTTATGCCATTGAAAGTGCGAAACTTGAAACTTCGTTTACTTATCTTGGATTCCTTGCGAATGGTTTGTGCTTCAAGAGTGGCGTCGATGGTACGGCGTATCAAATCTTCAGCTTGAGGTTCTTCTTTATCAGTGGACGCTCCTTGTAGCTTTGTCAATTGCGCTTGCAAGGCTTGCCTAGCTCTTCGCTCTTCGTCCAATTGCAACATGATAAGATCCAGCTTTTGCTCCATGGTAGGCTCAGGTAGGTCGTCTTCAGCCATAGGATCATCCATATGTGGGGTAGTCATCCTGTAAAACTCAACAAACCTTTCTCACTCAAAATCAGTTAGCGGGATGAGCGTAGCTCAAATTTGGGGTTACAAGGCTATGTATTTTTGGGTATTTTCTTCTTCAATTTTCAGAAATTCTGAAATATTTCTGTCTCTGTTTGCTGAAAGTACTTCAACGAACTTGTAGATAGGTAAAACAGCTTGCTGCGAACAACTTTCCAGTTCAGAGTTTTTGCAAACGAACAAGTCTTCTAGGAGTTTCAAGCGTTAGTCAGTTCTGATTTAGTCTGACTTGCAGAGTTACAGACTTAACAGACTTGCAGGGTTGTGAACTTGCTGAACTTAGCTGACTTGCAGGACTTGCAGTACTTGATTAGTGTCGACTTGCGAAACTTGTCTTCTGGAGTGCGTGACCCGGAGTTACTGAACTTGTCTGCCCAGTGTGACTTGCAGAGGATTGTGTGACTTAGCTTAAGGAATTAAGCTTAAGTTTAATAAGCTTAATAACTTAAGCTTTAGGGAGATGAAGAGCCGTCAGAAAACGGCGCAAATCGTGGAGGACAAGAGTATGTCTTTGATGACGTCGCGCAAATTTCGGACATCCTCAGACAGCACGTCGACAAGTTTTGGGGACTTCTTTAATTCCTTCAGCTTTTAAACTTCAAGACTAAGCTTTTTGAAGCAAAAGTTATGGCTTCTTACTGTATTATCCACGATTTTAGTGAAGAAGATGTTTGCGTGGTCCTCCGCCGACAAAGAGTGGTCCTTCGCGATCTGAGAGTGGAAACAGGGGTTCTTGATCGCCAGAAGTCTGCCTGTATCGACGGTTCGCGACGAGATTGACTGTAGAGGCCGTTTGTTCCTGGAGCTCCGCCTTCGCCCGAGATTGGTAGCGATTGGAAGCCCTTGATCTCTGCTCCGCTCTGATACCACTGGTGCGCAGATCGGACGCCGGTAGCTCACGTAGTGAATTCCCAAAGGTCCCCAAGAACAAAGCACTCTACTTTTTAGCACAAAAAACAATGAGAAAGCAAGCACGACATGAGACAAGAGACAAATTGGGTTGAATCTCCCCCATGCCTTGTGTGAGCGCTTCACAAAGCATGTATTTAATATATATTTTCAATCTTTTTGCTCAAAAATAGCCCAATTACAAAAATATACAAGCTTTTAGCTTTTGAGTTTGCTTTCTACCAAAAATAGGAAAATAAAGCTAATGGACGGTGCCCAAAGAGTCTGGCACGCCCAATCTCAATGTCCAAATAAAAATAACATATCCAGGCGCATAAGCGCATACAAAATAATAATAAATAATCGATGTCTCTATAGACATAACAAAATATAGGCGTGGCGCCTATCAAAATATAGTCCAAAGATCGAAAACCCGCTAGACTCCAATGCTTTCCTCCGCCACTGCTGCTATCTCTACACATCAACTGAAGCATTCACAATCGTTAGTAAAATAACACAATTAAACCGACAAAAGTGAATACCTAGCAGTCTTCAGCTACATAAATAAATCAACTGGTTAGAAATAAATCCTAACCTTAATTTATTACGAGTGCGCACTCTAAACTCATAAACGTTTATTAATTTAATATGCATTTTGCGGAATCACCCGCTATGGAATCACCCATGTACACACTAAATTAATGAAACGCCCGAAAAGGACAGGCGTCCCCATCAACTTCTCGCACAAAGAATCCTCTTTGCGTATGAGCCCCGGTCATCTAAGTTTACGGAATCCACCGTAAAACCTCACGGAATCCACCGTGGAATATGCCTCCTGGCATCATTACCCCAGAAAGATACTATATTAGGACGATTATTCATCCTCTTGCAAGATAACTTGCATAAGAATTTGCCAATCTCATTCCAAGGAATTGGCCATTCCCTTGTGATCAAATCACAAGATCATGAGACTCTACAACTTGTTGCACAAGTGTCGCATCAATTATGGGACTATTTACCCATCGAATGGAGTCACGAAATAATCTGTTCCTGATGGTATTAGGCCGACTTGTCAGTCCTAGGGTTTCGAGTTTCATCTTTTTAGCGATAGATTCTTAGAAAAATCCTAGATCACTTCTCGCAAGTATGTCCTACTTTCCCTTCATTCCGTGAATGTGGGCAAGTATTTAGGGTATAGGAGTCTCAGTTTTTGGCAATACGTGTGACTAGGTAAATGTCTTCACCGGGCTAACCCTAGTCAGTTCCTTGGGATACGTTGCATTGACTTAATCCTTTTCTAAACGAGTACTCCACGATTTTAGGTGTTTTGGGTTTATGCCAATTTAACCTATCTATTCTTGAAGATAATTACGCTATCATTTCCATAATCACATGACTTATTGTCTATGCGTAAGTTGAATTTTCAAATCCTAACTTTTTGGTTTAAGATCAAGCATAGATTAGGTTATAGCCTAATTCCAATTAATAATTCTATAACATGCGAACAAGATTCATGCTAAAACATGCATCCTTTTTCTACTTTCATTTCTGAATGAATTTGTCGTATGCAGAACTTACACACTCTTTCGTTGATTTAAGTTTTAAGACCACTTGCCTAATTAAATCTTCTTCATGTAGTCCTAGCAATTTTCTACGATTGCTAATAACTTTCTTCAAGAATTATTTCAAAAAAAATGTATTTAATAATGCAATATGCGGTTTATTTCTTTCATGCTTAATCAGAGTGTACTTTCATAATTCCGTTTTGTAAATATGGACATTAATCTAATTTCAATTTAACGTACAAAAAAACTACTTGCTAGAAATGCATATCAATCTTCTGCTCACGTTATTTTGTTCATTTTATTGAAAATACTAATGGCCGAACTCTTCTGTCGTGAGCTAAAACCAAAGTATTTAAGACGAAAAATGCATCATATCTCCAAAAATCATCCATGCACGATTGAATTATAACAACATAAAATCGAAATTAGGAAGGAAAACATGGACTTGTGGTGAGATGTCCACGTGGATGCTAGGAGATGATCCTCCAGCGGTTGCGCCTTGGGCTTTCTTAGGAGCCATCGCGAATGCGGCCTTTCCATCTTGGATGCAGATTTATGACATTGGCCGTCTCCTTTTGCACGCATAGCTCCCCTTTGTGACAGCTTGCACCATCTTTCAAAAAAGGTTTTTGTAGAAGGTTTCCTCTTATGAATTTGAGTGGGTGATGGGACCTAAAATGGGCCAGCACTGGCTATGGCACTAGCCGGACCTCCTGCTCATGACACCAAACACCCTCACGGCCTCGTGGACCAGGAGCGTCAATCTAATGCTAAAGGACAAGCTGCCCTAAAACTTAATTCATGCATTTAAAGTTTATAGTCCAACGGTTCCCTTAAACTCCTCAAAGGGAGAACCCTTACACACAGGCAATGCCACGATCACACACATATAGAGGCAACCTCACGGTAAAAACACCGCGGCCCCACTGTAGCTCTCCTACATCACAAGGATTGGTCCTTTGATGCACTGCTAAACATATAACACAAATGAGCACAAACTCCTCTCTTTTATATTTCTCGTATTTCCAGGAGATATACCATGTGTCCTCACTTAACAGTCCCTTAGGAAACCGACTCTCTACCCTACGGCAAGGGATAACCTTACACTCTCAATCGTGGGTCAAATTCCTAAGAAAACAATTGCTATGTAATCCAAGAGATTTTTCTTTGATACCATGAACCATGCATAGTGCATAATGTGAATGGTTTAGTGCACAAACAAAAGAAAATCAGCATTGTGCATCATGCGAAACCAATCTTTTTATGATTTCCATACTAGCATTTATATATCGAAACGAGGAGAGACACCGAGCCTTATGCTCATGCTACCTTTTCCTTTATTTTAAAACCACATCCTATAGGCTTAATGCAACACATAAATTAGATTTAAGGTTATACTTTCACGCTCAAACTCCCCTCTCACCCTACCGTTTAATGTTTTGCATTCGTTGATAGGTGAAAGAGTCATTTTATGTGTATTTCTTTATAGAGAAAGCGATAAACACGAACAAAAACATAGAAACAAGGGTAAACCGAGGCCAAACTTGTGCTCTAGCTTCATTATACATTGCACAAATACTTATGTAATTTTTTGGAATTTTCCTTTTGTTTCCTAATTTTCTCCCATTTAAAACCCAATTTTCACCATTTTTTGGTATTTTTTCTCTATTTTCTTCAATAAAAAATGACTAGAAATTGAGATTGATTATGGGCTGTGGCCCTTAGGTTTCTTGACAGCAAAATTCTAGGTTTTGTTGATGTTAAATCTCATACTTCCCATTAATTTTGCAAAAAACTCCATTTTACCCCTTAAACACATGTTTTGCGGGTTTTATGCCATTAATTCCAGCCATATCACTTATGATTTTCTGATTTTCTGAGCATAATCTAATAAAACTCATAGCAAACAACATCATAATGCATAATTAGCCCATAGGAACAATATTTCATCAATCAAATAGCATAAGAACTCATTTTTTCTTCATAAAAATTGAATTACCGCTTAGGCTTCATGTCTCGGGATCTCGATTTTGGTGCGGGACTACGGGTCAGCCCTCATTCAATGTCCAGCATCTTCAAAATCAGCAATCTTCATGTCTTCATTGATTCGGAAGTAATCCGGTCTCATCCGGACAAGCTTTCCTTCACCATTCTTCATTTTCCTCTTGCACACAAGAACAACCCCTTAAGGGAGAGAGAGGAAAGAGAGAGAAAGACTAGAATCAGAATTCTCCATCCAGGCCACTATTGGATGAGTGAAGGGCAGCGATATAATTAGCAGGGAGAGAGTAGGCAAGCCCCATTGTCAATTGAGTGGGTTGTTTGCAGGCAAGAGATTGATGATCATCATGGGGAGCGCATTTTTCGGCGCAGGCAGATGGCGCCATCTCCACGCTTCCCTCTTCATTCTCTCTCCACATTTTTGCCCAAAGTTTCATGCTACATAAAATTTTGGCTCCCAAAGGTCACCACCCACTTGGCCCATGTCTACCCCTTCGCATCTTGACTGGTTTCTTGGCCATTTCCCCGTCCGAACTCCAAATTGAGCTCTGAAAAATCCTGGACATCCGGCTTGACATCCCGCATTAGCTGGCAACTCCTGACAACCCGCAAGGCAGTCTGAAAAATTATCAAAAATCAACAAGTGTCACTCGGGTGCCTTTTAAGAGTCGTATTTCACTTGGTGCTAAAATCGTCCTAGCTAGAGCCGCCACCTTTGATGTTGAATATTTTTTTCCCTAAATTCTGGATTTTTTGGCAAATTTTGGGCACATCCCGAGCTCAAAACTCCGCTCTCATTGGTGACCACGGGATAGGGTGACTCAGCCCGTCGAATCCCACAATAGATACACACAAAACAACCAAAGGAAGCATCAAGCTGATACAAAATAGATATATACTAAAATACAACACAGTGCTCACCCTATCCCCTGACAAAACCAAGGCATGATATCCACAAGGAGTAGGCCTAGCATAATCTGATAGAAGGTTCAAAGCTAGTCACTAACCAACTGCTCCAACCTGGCTAGACTAAAAAGAACTATCAAAGAGGTTAACCCTAAGTGGTGGTCTGAGCTACCTACCTAACTAAGGACAACACAACCAGGAGCTCCTACTAGGCAAGGACTCCTATAGCCTAATCAAGAAGTATTTTCTTTCAGCACATTTTTTCTTTTAGGATTTTTATATTTCATACTCGGGTATGTAAAAAGGAGGGAGCTGAGCATAGTGACCCAAGGAGAACAAGGCATCGGCCTCAGGTCTTGTCTCGGCACCCAAGAACCTACCAAGCCCTCGCAAGGTGACACTTAGTCCTTTTCTAACGCTCACTTTTATTTTCACTCCAACCTTCCTTAATTTCTTCTTTTCTAGCAAGAAGCCACCCCTAGGAAGACAAGGCATCGGCCCCGGGTCTGACTCATCCCCAGGAACCTACCAGGCCTTCGCTAGGCGATGATCAACTGCTTATAAACTTTCGTTTCTTTTCTTGTCTATTTTGATAGGGGGTAGAACCCCTTTTTACACACCTTTGTATATATTTATTGTCTTTTGGGATATTCAGGGTTTCTCTTCCTTTATCATCATTATTTCTTCGGCAGGCTTCTCTAACTACCTCACCACTTACCAGAACTCCTAGAACGACTGCCTAGTAGGCCAGCAGAACAGGGTCACTAGGACTCCCTTCTAAAACAGGTCTTTTGGTGCCAGGCAATGTCTTTACACGAGGCAACAACTACTCGAACCTCCATCAGCCATACCTAACCTAAACCTGGGACTTCATGCCTTGGATGCCGGTCCCCAAAAAGAAAAGAAAATCCCCTAACAAGTAGACAGACACATAAAGCATAAAAACTACGATACTCATAAAGGAGAAATATTACCTGGATAGGGCCACAAGAAGCTTCTACGCAACAAAGGCTCCTTCCAAGCTCTTTTGCAAACCTGTCCAGCACAAGACTAAAACAAGAAACCATTAACCGTACCTGCACTAAACAGACAACTGGCCCTCTTGGCCTAATGAAATAAAGCACTTCACTACAAAACTTGGTCGGTCCTCTTGGCCTAATGAAATAAAACATTCAAAACCTCGCAAAACGGACCCTCTTGGCCTAGCGAGATCACATCCCTCCCTGAAATAGTACAGATATACAATAATAGGCTCCTTTCCAAGGAGGAGAACACAGGGCTCGCAGCCCTAAACTAAATGCATAAGGTTATGACCCATCCCTCCTGCATATATAGCAAGAGGCGTACGCATAACATGTTGTCTAATCAACCTACGGGTCCAAGATAATAATGATAGATTGGTCTCGGCTACTCTTTGCATCACCCATATCAACCATCGTCTGCCATATATTGCATGCTCTGATAACATTCCCCACAAACAACCGGGTCCTATTTCATCACTGATAACAATGTCCAAACTAGGACCACAATTAAAGAAAAGGTCTTCTTCATAAGGAAGATTGGCCAGTGAATCCACAAAACTGAAAATACACTCTCAAACTCCTCAAGTAGGGTCATCGCAGTTCGATGATACATACAAAGAATGGGATTCCGCACTGTGTATGTCACATCTAGCTGATTCAGGATCAACTGGGAATCCCCTTTTACTAACAACGACGAATACCACCTTGTTTGGCAATATGCAGTCCCATAATCAAGGCTTTATACTCCGCCATATTGTTAATGAATCCTACCCCAAGATAAGCAGCTAACTTCATCGTAACTCTACGTTGGGGATCTCGGATTACTACTCCAACACTCCCTTTTTTATTAGAGCCCCTGGACGCTCTGTCAAAATATAGTGTATACGTCCACAATGGGTTTACACAGCATGCCATCACGAACTCCTCTATTCATAATTATGATAGTCAAAGTTTAGCATGTTGAGAGGATGAACTGACGTCTCCATCCCACCTTCTTCATTGAACTCAACAGGGATACTTGTCAACAATCGTAATTAGTGATGGTAGAGGACTTTGATCTCGCACACAAAGGTTCTATCTTCTAGCTCAATCACTTTGTATCCTTTGCTCCACCAGATGAGTTTCCCATGATGGTATCTCTGCTCCAAATACGAGTGCTCCAAATAAGGAATTAACTGCCCCATCAACCATCTTTAAGCTCTTTTGCAAGTCTCAAATCAACCCCGGCATGGACCTGCAATGCATTTTTCCTATATTAGCATACTTAGAAATAATAAGGTTTAATCTTATTAAGATTAACCTTATTTTTAAACTCTACTCCTTGTAGATCAGCTAGTAGAGCTGTAGACCTATTTTTCCCTATCCTGACAATCTTGTAGGGGCAATCCCATCTAGGTTCCAACTTCCTTGGAAACAGCTCCCTACGTGCATCATAGTACAGAACTAATTGCCCTTTTTTAAAGGTATACTTCTTCACTTTAAGGTCGTGCAATTGCTTCATCCGATGTTTAGCTATTTCCTGGTGTAATAAGCTCTGCAACTTTAGCTCATCCAGGTGGGCTATGGTCATGAAACGTTCAAAAAGGGAATCCTCATCTCCCAAAGAGTGGTTAATTGCAAACCGTATGATTGGCAACTCGATTTCAAGGGGTAACACACACTCTTCCCCATAAACTAATTTAAATGGAGTATGGCTAGTAGCTTGCTTGAACGTTGTATTATACGCCCATACTGTCACATACAACTTCCTGTCCCAGTCTCATTTCTTCTCAGAGACTATTTTAGACAAGATACCCAAAAGCTGTGTATTAGTACTTTCAACTTGCCCATTTTCTTGCGGATTATAGGGGGTCGTTTTATTATGCTTGATTTGCCAAGCTTCAGTCAAGCTTTTGATTACTTTGTTCAAAAAATGGGTTCCACGGTCCGACACTAATTCTTTTGGTGGACCGAAACGGCAGATAATCTGCTCTAAAAGGAAACTTGTAGTCTCTTTTGCATTGTCATGCCTCGTCACCCGCACTTCTAATCATTTTGTAAAATAATCAGTGGCTACTATAATGTATCTCTTCTGAGTAGTAGACGACGAGGTGATAGGACCCACAAAGTCAATACCCCACTTCTCAAATGGAAGGATAGCCATGATAGGCGTAAGTGGGCGTTTCCTATTCTCTATGTTGTCATGTCTCTGATAGGTATCACATCTCTTAACATACTCAAAGGAATCTTGGAATATGGATGGCCACCAATATCCAGCTCTTAAAGCTTTCTGCGCCGTCAACCGTCCTGCAAAGTGCCCTCCACATGTAGAGTCATGGCACTCTTCCAAGATGAAAGGAACCTCGTTAGGCATCACACATCGGTGATAGATATCATCAACACCCTGCCAATATAGTGTTCCTCTGATCAAGGAAAACTTCAAAGCTTGTTGTTTGATTTTCCTCTTTTCAGCTTTTGATAAACCATCTCCAGTTTCTCATGTTGATAGATAATGTGTAATAGCAGCATACCAAGATGGGATAGAAGCTATATCAATTTTAAACATTGCATCAATATCACTACCTTCAGTCAAAGTCTCTTTCAGCTTCCCAAAATCCACAAGGCATTCCATAATACCTTGCAACCTCGGTGGCTTACTCTTAATCTCATAATCAAACTCTTGCAAAGTGATTAACCACTTTGCCACAAACGATTAGATGATTGTAGCTTGTTCATAAGCAATCTAAGCACTTCCGCCTTCGTATAGAAAACTACCTTCTCATAGAGGATGTAGTGCCTGAATTTCTTAGTCCTAAAGACCATCACAAGACACAATTTCTCCATGTAGGTATAGTTGATCTCTAAAATGCCCAATTTTCGACTAGCAAAAGCTATCAGATGATACCACTTTTCCTCCTAGATTTGGGCTAAACAACAGTTGATACTATGCATGGTGGTTGCTAAAAATATATAGAATACCTTGTCTCTTTTAGGTGCTTTTAAAATGGGTGCTTTTACTAGCTCCTGTTTCACATCCTTGAAAGCTACCTTACAAGGGTCGCTCCATTCAAATAGACAGCTAAAGGATAATAAATTCGTTAATGGCAACGTCCTTTCTGCCAAGGCATTTATAAACCTCCGATAGTACCTTATCAATGACAGAAAGCTATGAACCTCTTTTGGAGTGCATGGTGGACTCATACCAACTATAACCTTGATCTTCTTAGGGTCAGCTGCTATCCCTACTGAACTCACCACATGGCCTAGCAATAGCCCATACGGCACTCCAAAGACACACTTTTGTGGGTTAAGAGCAATACAAAATTGTCTGCATTGCTCAAAACACTTTCTTAAAATAATCAACATCCTTTCCCTTACAGTGGCTGCCCCTAGGTCATCGATAAACACTTTCAACTCATCTGGAGAGATGTCACCAAAGGTCTTGTCTGCTATTCGTTGCCATGATCCAGGTGCATTGCACAAACAAAGGCCATCACATGGTACGCAAAAGTACCAAAGACAGTAATAAAAGTCATTTTCAACTTGTCCTCTTCTGCAATTGCCATTTGGTTATATATTGCAAAGCAATCCATGAATGAATATATTTCCCTACCCGCTAATTGATCCAAAATCTAGCCAATAAATGGCAACGGGTAGTAATCCTTAACCATCTGCTTATTCATCTCTCTAAAATCTACACAAAGTCAGATCTGGTTGTTTTTCTTCTTCCTGATGACAACTTGTGAACATCATTCTGTGTGTTGTATAGGGAAGATTAAACCAGCTTTTCTTAACTTCTGTAACTCCTCAAACAGTCCGTCCCTCAATTCAAAAGGCATACGTCTTACCTTCTGATGCACAGGACGACTGCCTTCTTTTACAAGAATAGTATGAACAGCTAGGCTGGGAGGAATGCCTCTCAGCTCATCATAACTCCAAGCAAAGATGTCGCGGAATTCTTGAATCAAGGACACATAGTCCTCCCTTTCTGCTGAACTGAGCATGGAACCTAGTTTAATTGGCCGCGAATCATTCGGCATGCCAAGGTCTAACTCAATCACATCCGCGTCTCTTATCCTATCTTGCGGCTCTATCGGCTCATTTAATTGGCCACGAATCATTCGGCGTGTCAAGATCTAACTCAATCACATCCGTGTCTCTTATCCTATCTTGCAGCTCTATTGGCTCATTTAGAGTTATCTGATAAATATCCTCTGTAGTGGACCCCTCTCTAGATTCATCACTGGATGATGTCTCACTACTAGATGGATCATCTGTTGTTTCTAATTTAGTAGAGGATAAAGGAGCTCTCTCACTTTGAGGAGACTCAAGGTAAGCATCGACTACTACTCGATTAGCACCTCTACCTAGAACCACTCGACCGGCGATTATATCGACTTGACAATTTGTTTGTAAGATCCAAGGCCTACCTAACAAGACTCAACAGCTAGGATGTCCTGCAAATCTGATCACCCTAAAGTCCAAGAAGCATTCTATACTTGCAACTGTAACATGGACTTTAGTAACACAACCTTCTGGTTGTCTCAGACTATCATCAGCCATTCTAAGAAGGGTGGAGCTGTCCTTTTGGATGCCTAGACCCAACCTCTCCATCAACTCTGAACTCATGATATTGACGGAGGATCCAGTGTCTACAATAGCATGCTCCACCAATATTCCATCCACGTATGCTGGAACCCTAGGGCAATTCTTTTCAGCATGATCAAACCAATCTTCCCCTACTCGTGCTATGTCTAAAGGTTCTACAATATACCCAATATGCAGGATCTTCTTAAATTCATTGCATACTCCTGGAGATAATTTAATCAATTGTAAAAGGTTTACATCTGGTTTAACTTCGCAAAAAGAGAACTTGCTAAATCAAAATCATGATAGGTATCCAAAGCTCTCTTTTCTCGCCAAACCATTCTTTCTTTTGGTCTCGCAACCAGCTTCGGTGCTTCTTTCTTAGCTCTTTCCTTCTTTCTTGGCACTTCCTCATCCTTTTTAGGGTCGACTTTCTTGTCAATGGGCCTTAGAGTTCCACCTTCCGTGCCAGGATTCTGGACTTGCGTCCCCTTATCCCCTTGTTTAGGGTTTCCCTCAACCGGTTTTGCATTATCTTTGTCAACCTCTTTAGCCTTTTGGCCTCTTGTCACGGCTCTTAAGTTAGAGGTTTCAGCGTCATTGACTTGCATAGCCTCAATAAGGCTAACTCCATTGCCTTGTGGCAACTCTTCTATAGTGGTCTTTCCCCTTTGCAATATTTGTCTTGGTACATCACTTTGCTGCAGGTTATTTCCTTGCGCTCTATGATTAAAGGGACCTGGCTGTTTACTCCCTTGTTGGAGGGAACTAATCTTACTCCAACAGGTAGTAGCTAAATGGCCCGACTTCCCACAAATATGACATTTAACATTTGGATAGTTTCTAGGAAAATGTTATCCACCACACCACTTACAGCTGAATCTTGAGGGTTCACCCTCTTCAGGGCGTCGACTCCCTATCAAATTTTGCTGCTTCTTCAGGAAATTAATGGTGACAACTATTTGTCGATATTGTTCAGAAATCATGTCAGTGTAGTGTTTCATCATATCTTAACTTCGCCAAGGACATTAGATGCACTCGACTCATAGCCTCAATCGTCTACCCGTTGTTCCATTGGTCTAACAATTTGATTGGGCATTGATTGTTGACTCACAAGAATAACATTAGGGTTTGAAACTTGGCCTCCAACATTTGGTGGAGCCAACTGACTTGCCATAGGCATAGTCACACTAGGAGGAGCTGGCAGCAAAGGTACATTCTGAACCATGCTTCCTCTCCCATTAGGGTTAATCATAGGCATCCCTTGACATCCATTTGTCAATGGTTGATTGCCTCTAGGTACTAAACCCGCATTAACATTTACTCGAGAGGAGTAGGCTGTTTGTAATCATGCTTCTACTCCCTCTGCCCGCGTAATAGCGGTGTCTATATCAGCCAAAGCCACACTGCTCAATTGTACTTGAATATTCAAATCCAATCCATGCAAGAAATATTGCAATTGGGCAACTGGCGGAATAGGAATGTAAGTTTGTAACTTACGAAACACTTCCTTAAGCTTCTTGGCATAGGCTTTCACATTCTCATGGGGGTCTTGGCGCGTTACATTCAAGACATGCAACCAATATTGGCCACCTCTTTCAGGGGCATATTCTCCTCGAAAAGCTGCATAAAATTGATCAACTGTGGTTATGGTTCCAGACTCTATGCTGTGATACCATACCACAACCCTTCCTTTTAATGTCATATTGAAGAACATCATAAGATGTCCCTCATCTTGGATACGATAATTGAACATTAATATTTGGAATTCACAAATGTGAAATTCCGCATCCTCTTCAGCTAACCCATTAAAAATGGGCAAGGGAACTCCTAAAGCTAGTAAATCCGGTGTCCCTGCAGGAATTGCAATGGGTTGTGCCATGGCGCCAATCGGATTAACAATAGGAGCTTGAACTGATGGACTCATACCCCCACTTGAAGTGGGTTGACTTGGTGGAAGAGAGGAAGAACTTGCACTTTCTCCTGCACCTAACAGACTATGTGGAGCAGTTGGGTTACTAAGGCTACTATCTCTTATGCGTATCGGGCTACTCCTTTGAGGAGAATAACGACTTACAATCTCTAACCGCCGTCTAGCCCTCTCAGCACGTTTTGCTTTTTGTATTTCGGCTTGACAGTCCTTGTCAAAGGACATAAACCAACATTCTTTTAATCCCTAGAAACTCTAGATTCGAGAACCACCACTTATAGGCAGCTCCTAGCAGACACACCATTGATGGGACCTAAAATGGGCCGGCACTGGCTATGGTACTAGCCAGACCTCCTGCTCATGACACACAAGCACCCTCACGGCCTCGCGGACCAGGAGCATCAATCTAATGCTAAAGGACAAACTGCCCTAAAGCTTAATTCATGCGTTTATAGTTTATAGTCCAACGGTTCCCTTAAACTCCTCAGAGGGAGAACCCTTACACACTGGCAATGCTACGATCACACACATATGGAGGCAACCTCACGGTAAAAACACTACGGCCCCACTGCATCTCTCCTACATCGTAGGGATTGGCCCTTTGATGCGCTGCTAAACATATAACACAAACGAGCACAAACTCCTCTCTTTTATATTTCTCGTATTTCTAGGAGATATACCATGTGTCCTCACTTAACAGTCCCTTAGGTAACCGGCTCTCTACCCTACGGCAAGAGATAACCTCACACTCTCAATCGTGGGTCAAATTCCTAAGAAAACAATTGCTATGTAGTCCATGAGATTTTTCTTTGATACCATGAACCATGCACAGTGCATAATGTGAATGGTTTAGTGCACAAACAAAAGAAAATCAGCATTGTGCATCGTGCGAAACCAATCTTTTCATGATTTCCATACTAGTGTTTATATATCGAAACGAGGAGAGACACCAAGCATTACGCTCATGCTGCCTTTTTCTTTATTTTAAAACCACGTCCTATAGGCTTAATGCAACATATAAATCAGATTTAAGGTTATACTTTGACACTCAAAATCCCCTCTCACCCTACCGTTTAATGTTTTGCATTCGTTGATAGGTGAAAGAGTCATTTTATGTGTATTTCTTTATAGAGAAAGCGATAAACACGAATAGAAACATCGAAACGAGGGTAAACCGAGGCCAACCTCGTGCTCTACCTTGATTATACATTGCACAAAAACTTATGAAGGGAGAGATTAGGCAAGCCCCATTGTCAATTGAGTGGGTTTTTTGCAGGCAGGAGATTGATGATCATCATGGGGAGCGCATTTTTTGGCACAGGCAGATGGCGCCATCTCTAGCTTACCTCTTCATTCTCTCTCCACGTTTTTGCCCAAAGTTTCATGCTACATAAAATTTTTGCTCCCAAAGGTCACCACCCACTTGGCCCAAGTTTTGCCACCCCTTCGCATCTTGACCGGTTTCTTGGCCATTTTCCCTTCCGGACTCCAAATCAAGCTGTGAAAAATCCTAGGCGTCCCGCTTGACATCCCGCATTAGCTTGCAACTCTGACAACCCGCACGACAGTCTGAAAAATTATCAAAAATCAACAAGTGTCGCTTGGGTGCCTTTTAAGAGTCGTATTTCACTTGGTGCTTAAAATTGTCCTAGTTGGAGTCGTTGCCTTCGATGTTGAATATTTTTCCCCTAAATTCCAGATTTTTTGGCAAATTTTAGGCACATCCCGAGCTGAAAACTCCGCTCTCAGTGGTGGGGAACGCCCACGGAAAGGGTTTTTAAACCCCGACCTAAAGTGGGCAAAAGGCTTGATTTCAACAGGGTAACTGGGCTTTTAAACCCCACTTGCGAGGGCAATAAGAAGGCTCACAAAAAGGGGCTTTAGATCCTGGGGAGGGGGTTTAAAGTCCTTTGAAGGTAAGACTTATTAAAGCCATGGAAATGGGCTTTTTCATTTGATCCCGGGGGTAGTTTTTAGGATGCCCTAGGCGTGAAAAAAAAGGGAAAAAAAGGGGGGGAAAGGAAGGGGTGTATAACCTTGAAGAGGGGGTTTTAGGTAGGAGGGAAAAGGGGCTTAAAAGAGGCACATGAAAGGGGGGCTTCTTAGGGGCTTTAGAAGCTTCCCCAAGAAGCTCATAAAGCTTCTGGGGGCCACGTGAGAGGAAGGAAATAGTGGGTCAATGGCGGCGTGCTGACAGACCGGGGCAGACTGCGACAGGAGATGGCGATGTGGTGGAGGGCAGATGACGTTTTGTGTAGCAACGGTCGGATGGTTGGTGGCAAGGCGGACTACAGCGACTCCTCTTCCTTCAGGGCAGCCCCATCAAGCGGACTGCGACAGTAGATGACGACTCCTCCCTCCACTCTCAATGGCAATGTATGCTACCTCACAGTCCCCCTCTGAACGGTAGCGACGATCGGCTTCTTCCTCACCTCTCACGACCAACCTTCCATTTATAGCATTAGCCTCCCTAGCCTCTGCAGCCTTTGTCACAGATTAAATAGGTGAGGGGAGGGGATTCTCCCTCTCCCACGCGTCAATACGCATGAGTCTCCCCCCTTCAAGCCCCAGCAAGGAGCTTAGTGGATCTTGCTAAACCCTTCTCCTCCAGCATGACAGTCGGTTGTAGGAGAGAGGGATTATTTTAAAAAAATTGCTATTATCCTAACCTAAGAGGAGATTCATATACAGAATGTGTGGTTAGATTTGGGAATATTACATATTGCCAAGCACTAATCTTCTCTAAGATCAAAAAGGTGTTGATTCTATCATTTAGCAATACATATCTCCTTGTTTTATATGAGATAAGTGGGAAATCCCTACACTAACTGGTTCTCAATATCCTTCTGAAACATTTCACCCTTCTCTTCAACTTCTTTGTCTTTGCATACAATATCCTCCATCTTCTTCTCTTGTATTGTATCTGAAAAACAACTTTTCATATATTGAATATATACAAGAAATCCAACATCCTTCTGTACAAGAAGACATTGTTGCTAATTTCGATGAAAAGAGTAATCTAATTTCCACGTCTTGAATTTTTCATCAATAAGGCTAAACCTTGTTTGCAAAGTTGTTCTAGCAGTATTGGAAGCTTCCATTACATCAATATAATGGACAAATCCCTCAATCTCTAGGCCTTCCACATGTCTATCATAAAACTCCCTGAAGTCCTTCAGTTTATCTTCAAGATCCTTAAAAAGCTCTTGCAAATCAAAGGGAACATTGAGCATATCTCTGATGTAAATAAATGTAGATGAATTTTCAGTTGCATGAAGAAAATCAAAGAGCTTTTCATCACATATATTCTCCATTCCCTCTAAAGAAAACTTCCTTTTAGTCATCATGATTACTCACAAAAGAGAAACCAAAAAACAAAAATAAAAATAAGGTGCATAATATTAATCCACATTTGCTCGTATCTAGTAAACTAAATAAATATTGCTAAAAAAATTTAGATTATACAAGATGAATCAAATGAATTAAAACTTTATGCAACGGAGAAAGCATGAAATTCCAAGTCTCATCAATCAAACTTCATTTAACATTTATGACTCATGAAATGCAAAAATAATGATTCAGACTGTCTCATAGTTCACAAAATTGTGTTTTATACATCACTTATAAAAAAACTTGACGAATTTTTGTTTTATATATCCGAAAATTTTAAACAAAACAATTTGTCAAGAACATCAAAACAACATCATTTAACATGTGTACTAGACCAATGTTGATAGAAAAACAAAGTAAAACAATTACATAATTTCTAAGTCTACGATGTATCTTCAATGCCTCAAAATTTCTAAGTAAAACCAACTAACATCTTCAATACCTTGAAATTCAAGATTGTAGAGAAAAATATTAAGAAAAGTGTGATACCTGATATTTGCAGGCCTTGCTCTTGAGAATAAATGGTTTCTTGTAAGAATATGCTTGGTTTTGGCTTGTGATGCTTACAAGATAAATAGTTGGTCGAAGACAAGATAAGATACGTGAAAGAAATAGTAACCAAAACATGAACGTGAGTGTTCATATATATATATATATATATATATATATATATATGCCAACAGTCACCACAGTTTGATCAAAAAGTACGCTACATTAATTCGGAGGAGGTGCGCTTAAAGTGAAAAAAAATGAAAAAAACTTAAAAATCAGAGCCATAAAAGTGCTATCATGTCGAAAAAGTAAGTGACACGTGGCACAATTACCCAAGCAAAAACGGTGTGTAGTTGCATGTGTGAAATTAACTACGCATTACAGTAGCCACACATGTAAACCAACATCCTTATAAACCCGATTTTCAAATAGCAAAAGAGTTTTTTCGATGACAAAGCTCTCTCTATGCTCAACCAGATCAACACAAAGCTAATTTGATTACATTGCAAAATTATTCTTCAGCATGCAAGGCTACTAGACAAGGCTTCATCACCCAACATATATGCTGAACCCTCAAGAATATAAGTTTTTTGCTAAAATATGAGTAAGCTTTGAATCACTTGACAATTCCTATCAAATTAACCCCAAAAATGCTAAACGCATGAAACACAATGGGTGCTAGGTTTAGCTTGTCCATGTGAGGCCTCCTTGCATTTCATACAACTAAGGCATGCACTGTTTGTGTTGTGACATGGTTCTCGCATTTCATATGTCATGCATATGCACATGCAGGTTATAGAACTTTCAATATCCTCTATGACCTTTAACTTCAAGCTTCAAGTAAATAAATAAGTTAAAGTGAAAGAATCTCTTTGAATCTTCCAAATGCATGTGTGTCTGTTGGAAAAACATATATTACAAAGTCAAAGTGAAAGAATCTCTTTGAATCTTCCAAATGCATGTGTGTCTATTGGAACAACATATATTACAAAGTCAAAGTGTTTAGGGTAAATAATGTTGCCCAAAAAGTAGTCTAAAAGTTTAGTCGAACAATAAAACGTCAAATATAAATTCCTTGAAATATAAATTTTGCTACCTGATAGTGAGATGGAAAATGTTGCTAGAAGGTATTAGGTGAAGGTACTAAGTAATTGGATACCACATATTGTTCTTTGAATGATATAGCAAGAATATGCATGTATGAAACGCGATGGGTATTAGGTTTCACTTGTCCATGTGAGACATGTTCGTGTTCCATATGACTAAGGCTTGTCATTTTTCTATTGTGACATATGGAATGCAATTGGTATTATGTTCACTTTCTCGAGTGAGGCCTCCTCGCATTTCATATGTCTTGGACCTGGATTGTTTCCCTTGTGTCATATGAAACGTGATATGGTGTTAAGTTCCTTGGTCTAAAAACACCTCTTCGCGTTTCATACGTCTTGTGCATTGTTTTATTGAAATTGGATTTAGACTATGTGATTAGTTTTTGCTTGCTACTTAGTGATTGTAGATAAATTGATATGAGAGATTAGGAGATCTTTCCTAAAAAATTTTGTATTATTTGTTTCTTTGGATGTTTCAGATGGATAGAACTAAGGCCACTGCAAGAAGGAAGCAGAAAGTTGATCCTAGAGGTCAATCAATCCTCCAAGCCTTCCAAACTTACAAGGAAATCAAAGCCAAGAAGAAGGTTTTCACAGCATGTGAGGTGCCTTAAGGAGATTAGAAGTGCAATGAAAGCTTTGAATGATGCAATTCCAAAGCTGTCTTTTCAGAGGCTTTTCAGAGAAATCTGTGACAAGCATAGTCTACATAGTTTTAGATGGACTAGGGTAGGTCTCAACTGTATTCAAGAGGCTACAAAGGATTTTTTGATTGAGTTTTTCCAAGATTCTTATATCTGTGCTACTCATGCACATAGGCTTACACTTATGGATAAAGACATGATAATTCTCAAGAGATTGAGATACAAGTTTTCAAATATCCCTGAGTCAATACCTCTTTCTGATGTGAATGCTTTCAATATTTTAAATGTGCCTCCATATAGAAAGAAGAAGAATGATCATGGTCTAAAGGTTGAAGATGTTATGCATGTAAAGGACACAAGACAACATGAGAAAGAGGACAAGGCCACAGTAGAGCAGGGAGATAAATGGAGGGAGTATAGAAAAAAGAAGAAAGAAGAAAAGGAAGTAGAACAACTCCCATCTTTTGAATAGGAGTTATCTACCCTTCTTGAAAGGGCTGACCCTAAGGGCTTCAATGTTTGTTGCTTTTTACCTGGTGACAAAAGATATGACATGGTATTTTTGGACTCTGATTGTGTTCAAATTCTCAAGAATAAAGTGAGACAAGTAAATGACTCGATTCTTCTTGCAAGGATGAGTTATAGTTTACCAAAATTTGTTTTTACTCACCATATTTTTCTAGCAATAGACTTTCATGTTGATGGTTACTATCTCCATTCCTTTGCTAGGTGTGTAATGCATGAGCTCCCCTTCTATGTATTACAAAAGATTGAGGTTCTTGATCCATCTATTGCATACTATATGAAGAGTGAGCTTGATGCAAGTGCTTTTGACCATTGGTTCAATTCAATTGACTTTGAATCTTTGGAGCTTCTTCTAATTCCATACAATGAAAAGTAAGTAATTTGATATTTTGTTAGATTTTATGAGATCTTGTTTTGCTATATAATTGAAATATTTTTGTTTTTAGTTCTCATTGGAGCCTAATTGGAATAGATTGTGTGGAGAGGCAATGTTTCCTCACCAATTCTATAAAAGGAAGCTATGAAAATGCCAAGTTGTAAGTTATATGGTTTAGTGTCACCTTGATATTTTAATTTTTTTGTTGCAAGTACTCTAAATATTTTGATCTTATTTTTTAGATAACTCTAAATTTTAATACCTTTTTTGTACAGAGTTGTAAAAAGATTGATTGAAGTGCTAGAGAAAAGGCCTCCCATGCCTTCTAACTTACTTGTAACAATGCAATATAGACAAGTTACGGTAAGGTCTTGATTAATATGGTTGGAACATACAAGGAAAATTTATTCTAAAAACTACCATAAACAAGTTTCTTAGTTTTACTTTATATTGTTGATTGTATTGTCCTTATTAGGATGATAGTTACTCTTGTGGCTGGAGAGTAATTGTAAATGCCAGAAGATTGGTTCAGTTTATTTATCTCAATGATGATAAACTTATAAAGGTAATGTGAAACATACTAAACTTTAAGATAGAGTTTTATTGCAAAATAGTCCATTGTAAAAAATTACAATGAACTAAAATGATTTTCTTACAAATGTATGACAGTTTACAAGGGATTGGTATACAAGTTAGCACATTTGGTATATAAGAGCAAAGCTCATGAAGTATATAATGGCACCCAAGTCAACCAAAGCATCAAATATAGGCAAAAGGACTCCTAGAAAGGATGTACCTTCTCCTAAGAAAAGTTCTTTAAAAAAGTAGCTTTGCCTCAGATTGTAAGCCCTTGTATATAAGTCATGGAGATGGCTGTCAAAAATTTGTACATGTATTTTATATTGATAGTAAAGAGATATTTTCTTCAATATCCTTACATTGTATATTCTTCTCTCTCCTCATTGATATCTATTTAAAAAATATGTTACAAATGTTTATTAATTAAGAAGTGAAATCAGATATACACCTAAGTGGATATAATGTGAAATAAAAACTTACTCGTTTGTTATTAAGTTGAAACACAAATGAGTATGGTAGTTCAATATCTTCATTCTGTAAATCCATCCTCACTTGATGTAGCGTACATGATGCTCTAACCTTTAGGATTGCAATGATGTCCTCATTGTACCAAACATCAAAATCCATTATAGGATATTTGCTAAAATTATCAAGACTTTGATCTAAAGCGACCAGACTACTGCCAACATAATGCCATCTACTATAATAAAAGCCAATGATAAAATTTTGAGTAGCAATCATATATTTACAAGCTATGCAAGCCATCACCCTCCTCCCTTCATCATTCATGATGATGGCTCCTGACCTATCATCTATAAGGTAGGCATACCCCTCTGGGATATGCCTAAGATGGGTCCTCTCCCACCTGCAACCATGCTCCTGGGCATCATCTAAGAGACCCCTATACATCTGGTATACCTACTAGGGTAGTATCTATCAAAGTAGCACCCATAGGAATGCCACTTGTGGACGATTGAGCAAAAGCCAGAGTGAGTGGAGTAGACGTCCCCACAGGTGTGACAAATCCCAGAGGTGACGCAACTCCAGTAGAACGACGAGACGGAGACACTGTGTTCATACCTTCACAGCAACCACCTGAGCCACGCTCTCTCAAACTGCCACAAGAGCGAGGAGTAGCACCTGTATCCCGAGCCAACCGTGGGCTCACTGCATCCGAATCTCTGTAGCATCCCCCTGAACCACTCCCTCCGTCTGGGCATCCAAGTTTGGAGCGTCGACCTCATCTGCTAGAAACTAAAGCATCAAAGCGCACCGAAGTAGATCTAATAGAGCGGCCTGACGATGTCCGAGACAGCTCCTGGTGTTCCGTATCTCTGAATCTTGCCATCTGATCTGGAGACATACGCATGAAGATCTCCTATAGCTCCTCGTTGCTCATCCCTCGACTCATCCTGATGATCTGAATATCCACAAAGGTCACTTGCACATATAAAAAATGATGTTAGCATAATCAATATAAATCATACAATGCACGATAACATAAATCTTTAAAAAATTATCTTACTTAAAATGCATATCTTATGTACCCTTATAAGTGATTCGTCAACGAATTGAGTAGGTGGATACTCCAAGTATGAAGTACCCTATGGTCCCATGTCAATCTCCTGACACAACTCTGCATACACTAGAAGGTCAATAGACATGTCACCATGAAAGGATGAGTCCACCTCATTCTCAAAGAATTCTTGGACTCCTGTATTTCCATCATTGCTACCCGATGCTAGCTTCTCTACATGCTCCAAGCTTTCAGTGGCCTCCACCCCTTGTAGTATCGACCCCTCTATGTGCATATTGTCATAATCTATGCTTGGAACATCACTTTGATTATATACTCTCGCACTTCGAGGAGTTGAAGGTATAACATATCACCATGGAGGTTGTCGGGGGTTTGGATAGAAAATTACATGTTCACAATCACATGCAAGAGAGATTTAACTATTGTGACACGTACCATGTTATAATATAATTAAAAAATACATGAAAAAAGAAACAAGAAAAAAAGAAAAGAAGAAACAACAAACAAACAAGAAAAAAAAGAAAAGAAGAAATAAAACAACAACAATAACAACAACCTCTCCCTCCCTTCCTTCCTAACTCTCCCTCTCCCTCTCTTTCTCTCTTTCCCTATTATGTTTAATGTTTTCTCCCTCTCTCTCTCGTTCCTTCTTTCCTTTTCTCTCTTTTCTCCCTCTCTCATTTCCTCTCCCTCTCTCAATACACATGATTTTTAACAAAAACAAGTAAAAGAAAAAGAGAAAAAACAAAAACAAAGCAAGAAGGAACAATGCACTCACCGTAAAGGCCTGAGGATGGATTTGGTAGCTCCTCTTTGCGACAATGGCTCCTCTTTGCCCTCCATACACTTCCTCCTCTTCTTCGCAAACGACGGCGACAGTGATGAAGCTTTTCTTCTCCCTCTTTCTCTCTTTCTCTCCCTCTCCCTCTCAAATGCAAGATGGAGTTCACTCTCCCTTTCGCTCTCCCTTTTGCTCTCTCTTTCGTTCATTTACGTAAAATAACGCACTTGGGTTTCGGCCCACATTTTTTTGTCTGAGCAGTGTTGCTATTTGTGTCGCATTTGTGACACAAATAGTGACATCGCTATGCCTCCGTATTCTTGTAGTGTTAATCTATCTTACATATAATTTTCCCTTCTATCCTAGTGTCCCATCCCTCATCAACAAATTGTATAACATGATCATATGTTAGTCTCTTCACATTGAAAGCATAGCCTTTGATTTTCTTATCTCAACATTAGAAAAGAAGTCAAAAAATATATTAATAGGCATGAAAAAGTAACTTTGCTTAGCCTACTTGAGATACTAGATTTTAATGCTCTCTGTATCTCAGAAAATATTTTACATCTATAGCCCTCACTAGTAGCTAGACTTGGCAAAAGCCACTCAATTCTTTTTAAATCAGGCAAAGGAAGGGGGAAAATTGATACCCATTGGCTTCATTGCATGGGGACAATATAAGAATGGTCATAGAAGAATACTCCATTATCTACAAGCTCTGTCTTCTTTCTACCTTTGTACATCTCTTCTCCAATCAAGCCATGCATCACATCAATCACATTAACAATAGACTCGACCGGTTGCCATTCCTCAAGCTTAGAAGGATAGACATCTACAGGACAAATGAACAAATGTTATAATGGAAAACCTTAAACCAAGTTCAAGAAAAAAAAGAATTTAAGAATCAAATCCTTACAATTTGGTTTATGCATTGGAAGATTTGAACTTCCACGTTCCAAATATAGCTATCTATGTGTAAAACATGTTGTACCAGAACCTCTTTTATGCTATTCTTATTTACTGTAAGCTTAAAATCTCGGATTCTACCCTTCCAAGCAGAGATAAACAAGCTCTCATATCTTCGCCTTTTCCCATGTTTTACCTATTGCATAGTGATGGTGATCCAACTACCTTTGCTAATGGTTGTAGGAATCCATCTTCCATCTTTTTGGAATGAGTTAAAAACTAATATGCCATTGGTCATTCAAGGAGTCCGTGATCAAGCACTTGGACTATATCATTTTCCCAATAAG
This sequence comes from Lygodium microphyllum, assembly GCF_053477565.2. Taxonomy (NCBI): domain Eukaryota; kingdom Viridiplantae; phylum Streptophyta; class Polypodiopsida; order Schizaeales; family Lygodiaceae; genus Lygodium; species Lygodium microphyllum. Next base: position 41,461,219 of record NC_141152.1, read on the forward strand.
ATGTCAAATCAGCTCTAAACAAATCTCTTTTGCTGGATAGATTGAATAGATGCGCATCATGTAGTTTGTCTGCAATGCCTTGCCCAATGGCTTCTCATGTTAGGGGATGCGAGACATGTGGTTGGCCATATAATGCTGATTTCCTTTACGCACAACCATGGAGAAGTCAGATTCTAAAAGCAAAAGTAGCCATCGAGCTATGCATCCTATGGCGCATGCTTTATTAACAAGGTAGAGTAGGGCTTGATGGTCAAGAAAGAATGTAAATACCGAAAGATAGTGCCGAAACTTCTTTGCAGCAAATACCATGGCTAAATGTTGAGATATTTGCAATCACACCTACTTTACTCCCTTTGTATGGAACAACTAGGCTAGGAAGATGCAGTCCATTCCAAGAAGAGAGACAGATCCCATAGGCACAATGGATGTTAAGTGCTACCAAAGAACTCTATATAATGATGTACTTGAACTATCACTTTCACATGATGATAATGCAATAGTACTTGTCTCTTTCTGCCAAGTGTCTGTGTCATTGTTGTCCATACACAAGATTGTGTTTATGAGTTCAAGTCTCAATATTGAAACCTAATTCACTTGTGTAATAGTTGTCTACATTGTCATATCAACATGAGTTGTGTCTTTATCTTCCATTCTCCATAGCTTCCGCCTTTGCCATGCTCTAGATCCCAAACAACTTGACATGGTATCAGAGCCCAATCGGGCATGGCATAGCTCCCTTTTCTGCTCTCTCAGTCCCTCTTAACCTCAGGTCATCTCATGTCCAACTCATGGTTCCATTTCTCACCTCCATCTCTACTTGACCTTCCTTGGCAGCCATAGCCAGCAGCACCTTAACTTGAAGCTCTTGGATCTCTCTCCACAGGTCATATCTAAACCTGCTCTCTTCTAGACATTTGTTCCTTGACTCCCAAGGCTTCTCTGTATCACTTAAGAGCTTGACATTGGCCACTCCATAGCTCAGCATTGCTCAAATTGTCAGTGACCTGCAGGACATACCTTGATTGGAGTCCCTGGATCTTCCAACACAAAGCATATCTCCTCTTGCTTCCTTCTAAGGAATCATTCCTCACATTAGGGCGCTTTATCCCAGCACCAACAACCATAACATTGGCCACTATATGCATCGGCATTTCAAGAATTCATGGTCGCAGTTCTGAACTGTGCCTGTTCACGATCTTCTTCTCTACGTACGCAGTACGGGCCGTGATCTGGACGGCGAGGATAGGGCTTTGGTAGAGCATCACATAAGCTTAATTTTTATAAAAAAAAGTTTTTTAAATGATCCACCATAGCTCCTGCAATGTCAGAAAAACCAGGTCCCTTTCATGAAACCCTAAAATCCACCATAGCCAATTTTTCACTCAAGCTCAAAAATCTCATCATTTTCTCTCTGTTGCCACCTGGAGCAACACACTGCAACTCTGATCTATTGTCCCAGCATCAAATCAAGGAGGGGAAGGACCTAGAAATATTGAAGAATGTTGAGATATCGAGCTCCACTCGTGATACGCCAGGGTGACCGTTGTGTATTTATGTCACCGACTTGTCAGTTGTAGATGCGGTTGGTACACCACCCATGAATAATAGCTACATGATAGCTATCCTTATCTACTCTAGTTCGTGGCTCAGTTAGTATGCCACCTTAGTTAGTTGAGTTTGGTTTGAGACCCATATCTAGGGTTCTTCTATTTCTTTGTACTTGAGTTCTTTTGGCTTTCACAACTAAGAAGAGGAAAACTGTTTTCAGCCTCCACCCTTGTGTGTATTCCCCCATTGTGCAAGCAAGAAAGCTACAAGTGAGACTCCTTCCTTCTCTCCCACAATCTTGACATGGTATCAGAGCCTTGTTCGTGGTAAGGAGCTCAAGAAAGCAAGCCAAGCTCGCGGTGTTCTGGTAAGAGGAGCAGTGTTGCTTTCATTTTCTGTTTTGGGAGCAGATCTCTGCAGGTAGCACAGCCGGAAAGTACAGGAGTGCATTGTCTCAGGTTGAGACGCCCTTCGCGGTGAAGCAACAGGGCGGTATATGCTACGGGAACGGGCTTTAGCCCTCGGCGACCTTGTTTTTTTTATTTGAGGCCATTTCGGGGCCTGTTTTGGAGGCGGAAGTTTTCTGCACGCACTCAGGAAAAGGCCCAGTTTTATGCTGTGCAGCCACTGTTCTACAGGTCGGTGAATAGTTACTGTAAAAATTGCATTGTATGCTTGTGCGCAGAGACATTGGGAGTTACATAATCATTCCTGTTGCCTGTTGATGCAAAATCGTCACTAGGAAGTGACTGTGTGGTCAAATACCACTTTTGCCAGTTTTGCAGATTTTCCCTTGTGAGGGTGAAGCTGTGTTTTTTGCAGTGACAGAATTTTTTGCAGTATTCTGTAATGGCATCTGATTCTCTCTCACAGATTGTCACTGAAAAGCTTGACAAGAACAACTTCCAAGCATGGAAGTTTAGAATGACGAATTTCCTTATGGGAAAAGGATATTGGGAATTTGTTGCAGGAAATGAAGAAGAACCAGTTCTTCCTGATGTTCCCAATCAACAGCAAATGCAGGCATTCAAAGCATGGCATGAGAGAGCCAGGAAAGTTATGTACTGGCTGTCTATCAGTATTTCAGACTCTATGATTGTGCATATTCAGGATGCAAGTACGCCAAAGGAGGCATGGGATACTCTGTCAAAGATGTATAGCACAAATACGCAAGCCAGGAAAATGCAGCTCAAGCAAGAGTTGCACAATGTGCAAAGAGAAAATATGAGCATCAATGACTACCACATGAAGGTGAAGAAGATTGCAGATGCACTTGCTTCCATTGGGTCGCCAGTGGAAGATGATGATTTAGTTTCTGTGACCTTGAATGGTCTAGGAAAGGATTATGCGCAGTTTCGGACATCCATTTCCGTCCGTGAAAGATTTCCTGATTTTGAGGAGTTGATTGCTCTTCTAATCTCTGAGGAGCAGAGAAATGGTGGTGCATCTTCTTCAGGAGGAACTTCAAAAGAAGCTGTCTTCTACTCAAATGCTGGAAGAGGTAGAGGCAGAGGTAGAGGAGGCCGATTTGGAGGCCGTGGTAGAAATCAGAATATGCAGCAAACTCAAGAAAACCAGTCCTATGGAGGAGGACGTGGTAACTCTAGAGGCAGGGGGAGCCAAAGAGGTCGTGGTGGATGGCAAAGAGGTCAAAATGCAAACAGTAATGTTGAATGCTACTACTGTGGTAAAATGGGTCATATGGCTAAAGACTGCTATAAAAAGCAGAATGACATCATGAATGGAAAGCTGCAACAAGGGAATTATGCATCTTCTAGCAGACAGGGTGATGACAGAAATGAGCATTTGTTCATGGTGCAGCACATGAACAATTCTGTGACAAGTGCAGAAGGAAGCAATGATGTATGGTATGTTGACTCAGGTGCATCAAACCACATGACAGGTCATGCAGAATGGATGGAGGATGCAAGGAAAATGGAAAAACCAGGATTTGTGGAGACTGGTGATGATACTGCACATCCTATTGTGCAGATTGGAAAAATTCCTTTGTCTATGCAGGATGGGAAAAAGAAATACCTGTCCGATGTATTTCATGTCCCGAATATCACCAAGAATCTGGTTTCTGTTGGTCAAATGGTTAAGCAGGGCTTGCAGGTCAGATTTAATCCTCATGGATGCTTTGTTGAGGATATGAAAAATAAAGGTCGCTTGATAGCAAAAGGAAAGAAGAAGGGCAGAATGTTTACATTGGATGCAGACATGTCTGAATTGAGTGCAGCAATGTTTGCACATGGGACCGGTGTAGTTGCAGATATTGATATCTGGCATAAACGCATTGGTCATGTTAATGTACAGCGACTTAAATCAATGCAGGCCCAAAATATTGTTGCAGGATTGCCCAAATTCAAGGTTGCAGAAATGCATAAGGTATGTGAAGCCTGTCAGTTTGGAAAACAGGCAAGGAAACCATTTCCTAGACATGTTCAAGAGAGTGAGAAGCCATTGGAATTAATCCACTCTGATGTGTGGACAACTAAAGCTGCATCTCTTGGAGGCTGTCATTATTTTGTCACTTTTATTGATGACTATAGCAGAAAAGTTTGGGTGTATTTTATGAAAAAGAAAAGTGAAGTTTTTGGGCATTTCAAAACCCTTAAAGCTATGGCTGAAAAAGAAACAGGTCTGCAAATAAAATGCCTGAGGTCAGATGGAGGGGGAGAGTACCTCTCAAATGAGTTTGCAAAGTTCTTGCAGGAGCATGGCATAAAGCAGCAATATTCATGCTGTTATATCCCACAACAAAATGGAATTGCAGAAAGGAAGAACAGGCATATTGGAGAGGTATCTCGTGCCATGCTCAATGAAAAAGACTTGCCAGATTTTTATTGGGCTGAAGCAGTTGCTACAGCAGTCTACATAATGAACAGGACTCCCACTGCAGCAATACATGGAATGACTCCAGAGGAGAGGTATACTGGTAGGAAACCAGATATTTCTCATTTGAAAATTTTTGGTTGCATTGCCTATGTACATGTGCCAGATGAGCTGAGATCCAAGTTGGATCCAAAAGCTGAGAAATGCATCTTTATTGGTTACTCTCTGCAGCAAAAAGGGTATAGATGCTATAACCCTTCTACTCGTAAGTTTACAGTGAGCAGAGATGTTGTTTTTGATGAGATGAGTAGCTGGTATAAACCAGTAAATGTGATTGATGATGTAGATGCACAAAATGGTAATGCTGCACAGAATTCACAGCAGCAGTCACAAAATATTAGTGGACCTGGAGCGTCCTCTAGTAGTGGTTCACATTCTTCGCCATGGACAGGCAGATTGAGATCAGGAGAATCTTCTCAAAGCAATGCAGATAGTGGTATGCAGGTATCACGAAAAGGAAAAGAGAAGGTTGATCAGCCCATGATTGATGTGAATACAGGTCACTCTTATGTGGATGGTGAATCCAGTGGCTCAGAACAGAGCATTGATGATGAGTTGGGTATTCCGTCTATTGTTACACCTGGAGTAAGGAAGACCAGGGATGTTTTGAGAGCACCTGGGAGTGAACCTACTTTGCGCAGGTCTACGAGAGCTAGGTATCCTGTGGATAGGCTGAAATATGATGGATTTACAACCATTCACTATGCATATATGGTCAAAGTGATACAGGAACCAGAACCCACTTCTTTTGAGGAAGCCATGGGAAAAGAAAAATGGGAGAAAGCCATGGATGATGAAATGGATGCCTTGGAAGCAAATGCTACATGGGAATTGGTACCTTTGCCTAAAGGTAAAAATGCAATTGGCTGTAAGTGGGTTTATAAGGTGAAGCACAATGCAGATGGTTCTGTGAATAGATACAAGGCAAGATTAGTAGTCAAGGGATATGCACAAACATATGGCATTGACTATGAAGAAACATTCAGTCCGGTTGCAAGGATGGCAACCGTAAGAGCAGTCATTGCTATGGCTGCATCAAAGGGATGGTCTTTACATCAGATGGATGTAAAGAATGCCTTCTTGCATGGTGATTTGCAAGAAGAGGTCTATATGGAGCAGCCACCAGGTTATGTGCATGCTGTTTATCCTGAGTTTGTTTGCAGGTTGAAGAAAGCCTTGTATGGCTTGAAGCAAGCACCTAGAGCATGGTCTGACAAGATAGGACAGTATCTTGTCACTATTGGCTTTCAGATTTCCAAGGCAGATTTCTCACTTTATGTGAGAAAAACAGAGAAAGGTATTATGCTACTTGTCATTTATGTTGATGATTTGATTATGACAGGTGACAGTGATGAAGATATCCTTCATGTGAAAATGCTATTGAAGCAGAAGTTTGAGATGAAGGATTTGGGAGAGCTGCGTTATTTCTTGGGCATTGAGGTGATTAGATCACCAAGTGGGATACAGCTCTTGCAGAGGCAGTATGGATTGGACATGCTGTCCAAATATGGGATGACAGGCTGTAAGCCTATTTCAGTTCCTTTGGAGCAGAATGTGAAGCTGAGCACAGATGCAGGTGAGCTTCTAGAAGACCCTACTATGTACAGACGCATAGTAGGAAGTTTGATTTATATGACTATTACCAGGCCAGATTTGAGCTATGCTGTTGGATTGGTAAGTCAGTTTATGCAGGCTCCAAGGAAACCACATTTGGATGCGGCTAGACGCATACTCAGGTATGTGAAGTCCACATTGCAGTATGGACTATTTTATGAGACTGGGGTTCAGATACAGTTGCATGGATACACTGATGCTGATTGGGCTGGTAGTATTTCTGATAGACGATCTACCAGTGGATATGTGTTCTCTTTTGGGAGTGCTGCAGTCACTTGGAGCAGCAAGAAACAGCCTACAGTTGCCTTGTCGAGCACAGAGGCTGAGTACAGGGGTGCAGCAATGGCTGCATGTGAGGTAGCTTGGTTGCATAAGCTACTTTATGATATGCATCAGTCTACAGATGGGCCAGTTGTCATTTATTGTGACAACATGAGCAGTATACACTTGGCAAATAACCCAGTCTATCATGCGAGAACAAAGCACATTGAGGTGCATTATCACTATGTGCGGGAGAGGGTTTTACTAGGTCTTATTGATCTAGTTTATGTCAGCACAGAGGATCAGGTAGCTGACATATTCACGAAGGCATTGGGCGCAGAGAAGCTGCGCAAGTTCAGAGACCTGCTTGGTGTGCAGGAATTGGGATTGAGCTCGAGGGGGAGTGTTGAGATATCGAGCTCCACTCGTGATACGCCAGGGTGACCGTTGTGTATTTATGTCACCGACTTGTCAGTTGTAGATGCGGTTGGTACACCGCCCATGAATAATAGCTACATGATAGCTATCCTTATCTACTCTAGTTCGTGGCTCAGTTAGTATGCCACCTTAGTTAGTTGAGTTTGGTTTGAGACCCATATCTAGGGTTCTTCTATTTCTTTGTACTTGAGTTCTTTTGGCTTTCACAACTAAGAAGAGGAAAACTGTTTTCAGCCTCCACCCTTGTGTGTATTCCCCCATTGTGCAAGCAAGAAAGCTACAAGTGAGACTCCTTCCTTCTCTCCCACAATCTTGACAAAGAAGGATCGACGACCCTGAACAAAGAAGATTCAAGCTCAGCATCAACACAGAGATAGTCTCCGCATAGTGTGTTTTCACACTGTTATTACTTTGTCTCTTGAGACATTGTAATCTACTCTTCTGCTGATAAATCTCAAAATTCTAAATTTTATTTGCTACTGTTCATGTAAGTCTAACATGGACAAAGACTCTCCAACTGCTCGCTTCAAAGGAGTCGGGTTTCACACCTTGCAGACCCGCATCAAACTCATCCTGATGAAGAAGGGCCTCTGGGCCATTACCACTGGAAAAGAAAATAATCCTCGTGATGCGGATCTTTCTATAAATTGGCAAAAGAATGATGATAAGGCCCATGCCATTATCAAACTGGAGCTAGATGACAACTATATCCACCATGTGGATAACTGTGAGACCTCACAGGATACATGGAAGAGACTTGACACCTTGTTCGGTGCACAGTCTAAATCATCAAAGTATGGTCTCCTGATTGAGTTTTTCAAGCTTGAAATGAAGTCCAACACATCACTTGCCACACATCTAAATTACATGGAAGGACTTCTAATCCAACTTGCAGGAATCAACATTAAAATGGAAGAAGATGTTTTCATCGGTGTTCTACTTAAGAGTTTGCCTCCTGAATATAATAATGTATCAACAACTTTAATCAACATGCCAAATCTTGAACTTGTTGATATCCAGGCATCACTATTAGAAGAGGAAAAGAAGCTAAAAACTAAGGAAGAACCAAGTACCTCTAGAGATGAGCATGCATTATATGTTGGCAACAGGTACAAAGGCAAGAAGGATGAGCTCTTCTGTGACTTCTGCAAAAGGACCGGCCACACCGAGAAGTTTTGCCACGCCAAAAAGAGGTCCCAAAAAGCCTATCTAGTTGCAACCAAAGAAGAAGAAGAAAATGGAGCAAAGGAAGAAGAATAAGAAGAAGACCACCAAGAGAAGGATAAACCTCATCAGTCCTTCTATTCAGATAGACTTTTTTAGTTTTGTATTTCCTAGCCCTAATGTCTCAAACATAAACTTGTAAACTCCTCAATTAGCCTTGTACTATAGCCTCTGTACACTTTGTAAGGCCCCTACTACAACCTCTGGATGTCCATCATGTTTGTGGTACCCACACTTCGCCTTTTTTGAGACAGCCTCTAGTGTTTTGCCATGTTTATGGTGTGCCCACACTTTGCAGGTGTTGCTTTCACTAAAGCCTCTACACACTTTGTATTTTTGGTTGTGATTGAGGAGGGGTGTTTAGATATTTGCAATCACACCTACTTTAGTCCCTTTGTATGGAACAACTAGGCTAGGAAGATGCAGTCCATTCTAGGAAGAGAGACAGATCCCATAGGCACAGTGGATGTTAAGTGCTACCAAAGAACTCTATATAATGATGTACTTGAACTATCACTTTCACATGATGATAATGAAATAGTACTTGTCTCTTTCTGTCAAGTGTCTGTGTCATTGTTGTCCATACACAAGATTGTGTTTATGAGTTCAAGTCTCAATCTTGAAACCTAATTCACTTGTGTAACAATTGTCTACATTGTCATGTCAACATGAGTTGTGTCTTTATCTTCCATCCTCCATAGCTTCTGCCTTTGCCATGCTCTAGATCCCAAACATCTCGACACTAACCCCTCTCTCTCCATTGTCAAATAATTTATTTTTGTATCCATGAGTTGTCTGCTAGCAAAGCCCACAAGATAGTCTAAGCTGTGCTCACTAGGCTAGCACAACACCACTCCTACAACAAATTTAGAAGCATCAATCTGAACATGAAAGGTGGTTTTTCAATCTAGGGCCCATAGAATGGTTGAAGTGGTTAGATCCTTTTTCAGTTGCTCGTATGCGTGTTGGGATTCCTTAGTCCATTCGAATATGATCAACAGCTTGTATAGAGGTCTAGTGATTAATGCATAGCTCAATACAAACTGCCGATAATACATTGTATGGCCTAGGAAGCACTGAACTCCCCGTAATCAGTTGGTGGTCAGAGATTGATGATGACCCTGACTTTCGAGAAGTCAGTGGCGATGCCATTCTTTGACACCACATGCCCTAGGATGCATCCATGCTTCACCCAGAATTGGCACTTTACGGGGTTCAACAAGAGACAATATAATTGACACCGTTCAAAGATAGCTCGGAGCTTGTCTACATGCTCCTTCCAAGTGGAGTGAACACATAGATCATCAACAAAAACCTCTAACTCCTTCCAAATCATGTCCTTGAATATAGCACACATGAGCCTTTGGAAGGTAGCTGGTGCGTTAGTCAACCCGAAGGGCATGACTATGTAGGCAAAGATTCCCCACTCAATGGCAAAGGCAGTCTTGTGCCTATCGTTAGGGTGCACTTGCACTTGGTTATACCCCGAGAAGCCATCCATGAATTTGTAGACCTCTTTACTAGATACTCTTTTGAGTATATGTTTGGTATACGGCAATGGATAATTATCTCTCTTCGTAGCAGTGTTTACCTTCTTGTAGTTGATGCACACTCTGATCTTCCCATTCTTCTTTAGCACGATGAGTATGGGTGAAACATAGTTAGTGTGCTCAATCTTGTAAATGAATCTTACTCTCATTATCTTATCAATTTCTTCCTTGATAGCATGAGCATGTTTTGGATTCATGGGATACGGTTGTTGCTTGTTGACTGGTGTTGCATCGGGTGTCATGAGCATATTGTGAGTCACTACACTCAGATCTACCCCCTTGAGTTCCTCAAGAGACCAAGAAAAGACATCTATATACTCTTGCAAGAGAGCAATGAGACTTGCTTCCTCTTCCTTAGTCAGGTCATCGATGATCAAGATAGGTCGGGGGGTTTCCCCTTAGCTAAATTGACCTCCTTGAGCTTAGTCAGTTCTTCAATTGGTTCGTTTGCTTGCCCTTGGTGTTTGGCTCCTAGTAAGATTACTATCCTATTTTGTTTTTTGAGCTTAGTGAACCTATTTGGTAGGTCTTGTGGTTTTCTTTGCTCTTCTGTGCCTGCGTGTCCCTAGGTTGTGTCCCTAGGTTGTTTCCTCCTTTCCTCCTCTAACCTTCGACACCTTAGGTGAACGATTAGGTCCCCTTTGGTGTGTCTAGTCTTAGCAAGTCGAGGTATCTCAGGATCACTATCTGAGCTCACTTCTGACTTGGAATTGAACTCTCCATCTTTGCAAGAAGAGGGAGTCTCTCCTAGTGGTCGTAGCTTGGAAGGTGAATCCATACTATCTATGGGCTCAGCACTTGGTTGGACTAGTCCTACTTGCTCATAATCTATTGCACCTATGTGATCTAACCAAGTGTGATCGCAATCCATGCACATGACTCCTTTTTTATTCTAAAGGCATTCCCCTTGTGCGGTTTGGAGTTTACTCATATTTTCTCAATTATGCATCCCTCAATGTCTTATTCTATCATGTGAATCTCCCCTTCACTCTCGTCATTGAAGGAGTAGCAGTCCTCATACTCGTCATCAGAATCACCCTCATCTCACTGCCTATCAACTCCTAAGTCTTGATACTCAGGCTTCTTCTCATCTATGACTAAGGCCCAATTGTACATCAACTTTAAGTCGTGCACTTTGGTCCATCGCCACTTAGGTTTGTTCAAGAGATCTTCAAGTGGTTTAAGATTTGTTGATGAGTTACTAGCTAACTTGTCGATTAGGTACTCTATGATCACATGGAGCTCTCGCTTATTGTTCAATACTTGGAATGTGACAAAATTGGGTTTTCTATGTGATCTTTTAGCTATCATATAGACTAAACTGAGGGCGTGTCATTGGCCTTGCCAATTGCCTTGATGGCTTATTCGTACTCCTCGTTGTCCAAGAACGGTAGGTCAATTATAGCAAGGACATGCATCTAGTCTTGCTCATCCTCAAGGCAAGGGATATACTTAGTCAATGGCCCGTAAAATTTCCTATTCTGGCCATCACCCTTCAGCATAGAGGAGATGGCATCTAGGTCAACTGTCGTGGTCTTCGAGGTGTCCCATCTCTACTCTTACGGCTTTCGTTCGATTACCTAGGAAGATTAACCCATTACCCCAATCTTCTATGATACTCGCATTGCGCATCCACTGTCAATCTAGTAGGATATCATAGTCCACTACCTTCATGACTACAAAATCAATCAAGAGTTGGACTCCTATGATTTTTACTAGCCAATTCTTTAATCGTTGAATGGCTTCACTTTCATTCCATTAGCCAAAGTGACATTAAACATGACAATCTTGACTGGTGGGTTGCCCCAAGTGTGAAGCACTACATGGCTCCGTACACTGACTCCCGTTTCCATGTCCACGATCCCTTTCCTTATGGTGTTTCCTATGGTAAGTCATCATGTATTTCAATGCCCTCCCAAAAAGCATTGATGTGTAAGGATTTTGACACTGAGAGCAGCGTCATACTAGGTATCTGTGTTTCTGCATCATGTTCATTCAAGTTAGCGGCACCTTTCCCCATTGGTCCTTCAACCCACTGTTTCAGCTCTTACCACAGCAGTCGATGCTACCTATGTAGATCTCCTAGGCTTAGCGTCATAGGGGTGGTTACCAGTGAGGTGAGGAAATTGCTAGTTGCTTGCCACGATCTTGTCTCTGCACTTCCTAGCCAATGGCCTTGGTTGATTTGCTAGCCTATAGCATTTAGGCTTTTTTTATGTGGAATTGTATATGGTGCCGCCCCATCTCTCAATTTTGGTCGTGGAGGTGACACTAACATGCTTATGCTTGAGAGATCATCGATCTCATTCTCCAATATGGGGCTCGGCATCTTTTGGCTGTCCTTGGGCTTCCTTCACCCACTCCTTCACCTTCTTGATGGCTTCGAGTTGGTGCTTTGGGTTGGGGACCATCGCACTTTTTCTCAACCGTCTTTGGAGCTAACATTTCTCCCTCTGCATCGGTCACTTTCTTTCTAGTAGGCAGCGTTGTGGCACTCTCAAATTTCAGTGTGACCTTTGCATCTGGTCTCTTCTTTCTTCATCTCTGGCTCTTTTTTCCTATTGAGGCTGTGTCTAAGTTGCTCAATCCTAGCAATGATATGCCAACCCGCTTTGTCTATGCGTGAGTCATGACATGCAACATGATAGGTGTGGTCTCCTCATTGACTGTCTTGATACCAATCAACCCCAATGGGGCTGATGGCTCATTTTCCAAGTTAGAAGAGGGCTTTCGTCTAGGAAAATCAACAAAGAGGTGTGTGATTTTGCATTCAGCACATCTCTTCTAATCATCCTTGTCTCTATTTTATCGCTCTTGTTCAGGATAGTGCAAAGAGATATCCTGGGTGACCACAAGTCCACAGCATGTGATTGGTTCTTGGGTCTGCCCTCCTAAGCCTCTACCTCTTCCTCTACCTAATGCCATTGCTAGTACTAGTTAGTAGTCCATAAGGACTACATTTCCCTCTTCATCGTGCGAGACATAAGGGTGTACGTAAGGCCCTTCACTGTTCGGCTCTTCCACATAGTGGATTGGAGCATCACTTGGTGGATGGGTCACGTAGGGTCCATGTGGTCTAGGTATGCCCATGGGGTTTATCTCCATCCTATGAAAGGCTAGCTTGGTGTCATTGGGTATCAAGAGAGCCAATGGGGCTCCCCTTCCAAAGACATTTGGCAGCCTATTTGCTAGGGATGGTGAATTATATGGTTGCAAAAATGGGAGTCTCCTTGGCTGCCCTGCAATGCATGGCATCGTGGCTGAACCTACCACAATTGGCACAAGGTCAAGATCAAGGGTCTTAACACTCAGTTGGCAGGTGGTTTTCACACAATATATGCATTGGACATGAGGACACATCGATCGTCTCATTATTTCTTATAATCTAGCTAGCTCCATCCTCATCTCCGCTAGCTCCTAGCTTGAGTCAATTCCCTTGCCTTTATCCTAAGCACTTGGGCCTAATCTTTTGCTTATCGTTGAACCTCTCTCAAGATTCCTAGAGGTAGTCTCTTCTCGATTCGAGCTCTTGGAATTTCTCTCCTTGAGCTGGTTGCCCACTATAATGGCCTCTTCAAAGACCCTCATCAGTGCATCTCGCTATAAGCTCGAGTTGTCGGCCAAGGCCTTGTAGAGCTCTTCGCTTCATATTTCATTAATGAATATTGTGGACACTACTCTCTAGCTTGGTCGCTCTCGCTAGTAGGGATTCTCTTGAAGAGACTCCTCACATGGGTCACATAATCCCGGATATCCTCCTTATCCCTTTTCTTGGCCACACTTGTAGGTTGTCAGAGTACCCAGGCTCAAAGAATCTCTTAATGAAGAGACTCTTGAGGTTGTTAAAGTCAGTTTTCTTGGCAATGTCTAGACTCATGTACCAATTCTTACCCTTATCTCCTAAGCACATACCAAAATCTTGCAAGTGCAAAGTAAGATCGGTGAGGCCGTTGGCCTCACAGACTTTCTCAAACTGCTCCATGAAGATATATGGGTCATTGTTTGGCTAGTACTTGTCTAGCTGCTTCATGACTATCGAGATTTTAGACTGGCTCTTGGAGCCTTGAGTAATTCCTAATCCTACAAGCAATGATGTTGTCATGTTGCACTAGCACTTTGCTCAACAAAAGCGTTGTCTAACAATCACTTCATGAGAAGCTCACTTAGTGTAAGATCTCCCTCTAGCACTCTTTCCCTCTCGATATCAGGACCTATCCTATTTCTTCTTGCTAGCGCTAGCACACATTGAATTTCTTACATTTCTATGCTCTACTACAAGTTCCTAGTTTGCTGCTCATGATTGTAGTTCATTACACTGTGCAAAACTTCCTGCGCTAGTCTTCTTTCCTCTTCTAGGTCTGTTATGATATCCTCAGACGTCCTATTGTGGTGGCCTGTCCGAGCCTATAGATCATAATTGGCAACTAGCCATTGGATTTCTATCAGGAGACCTCCTAGGTCAAGCTCCTCATGGTTAGTGCTTGTCTCTGCCATGTCTGCAGTATCCTGCTCCACCAAATTGTTGATGAGATTGATTAGGTCAGGTAGATCCACTTCTCCAATGGAGTCTATCCTTGTTGCCATATCTGCAATCTCGTGCTCCACCAAATTGTCGATGATATTGATTAGGTCAGGTAGATCCACTTCTCCAATGGAGTCTATCCTTGCTGCATTTGGCTTCTCTGTTATGTTTTTAGCTGGGTCCTACACTTGGGGTTTCAATCACCTAGCCAAGTCTCGGGGTCTTCTCTTACTGGTGGGTTCCTTCACGTTATTGCATCTAAGTGTGTTCCTTGTTACTTACAAGCAATTCTCAATTTACAGTCAATGTGTGTGTGTGTGTACTCTTTTTCGTGCACTATGCACAATCTGTCTTTCAACTCTTATCAAGTGTACTTTAGGTGTTGGAAAATAGTACGAGTGCGAAGACAAGATGACTATTTAGCTTCTGCAATCCTGCTTGTGCTCGCTCTAAGATCGGTTCATGGCCTTCCTTTCCACTTGTTAGGGTCTACGTTGTTGTGTTGTTCAGCTTGGTCAACTTGGGGTCTTACAATTAGCCTATAGTACTAAGCATGTCAAGTTTGCTTGAATGTGTGTCAGCACAATTCCTAGCTGTTTGGCTATGATTTCTAGGTCTGTAACTGTCTATAAGGAATTCGGTGAGTTCTCCTGGTGCGGGTCATACTCTTCGATGGTCAGGGTTTTTCAAATTTCTAAATTTTGTCTCTGAGGCTGTGTTCGATTTACCAGTGTTTGATTTAGGATGTGTCCAGTTCTAGGAATCCGACAAGGGCACTTGGTCCAATTCGGGTTTGTGTCCGATTAGATAGGCCATTGGGTCTCATTCTATGGTCCAATTGTCACAATTAGACAAGTCGAGGTGGTGTGTCCAATTCCTACTTGTCGAATTCTCAGGATCAGACAAGGGTGGGTGGTCCGAGTGGTGATGTGGTAGGTCCAATCCTAAGTATCTGATTTTGAAAATCGGACAAGGTGGTCCGAGTGTTCGGTTCTCAAAATTGAACATCCGATTTTGGAAATCAGCAATTGTCCGATTCTAGTGGCTAAAACGACATATTCAAGTATTATTCAATCAAAATCAATTGATACAAGCAATGCTAGCACTCCAGATTTTCTAGAATATAACTAGGGGTCTAGAGGAAGGGTCTCATATACCTAGATATCACCAAAACCTGCGATCTAGCTCGATCAATCCATTGCCAAGTAAGGGTCTCCAAGCTCTCTCTCTCTCTCTCTCTCTCTCTCTCTCTCTCTCTCTCTCTCTCTCTCTCTCTCTCTCTCTCTCTCTCTCTCTCTCTCTCTCTCTCTCTCTCTCTCTCTCTCTCTCTCTCTCTCTCTCTCTCTCTCTCTCTCTCAATGCTAGGTCACAACTGAGGCTTTCCCTTGCCTCCTGGGGTCTTAAACCCTTCACTGATCACTCCCCTTGCTATTCCAACACATCTAACCACTCATTTTTTTTCATTTTTCCCTATTTGGGTCTGTTTTACAATAGCAAACCCTAAGCTTTCCGCTTTGATTTCTCGATCCTAATATACTCTAAATGCAACAAAAATTAAAAGTAAAGTACTGAAATGATTTTTCCTACTCAACTAATCATCAAAAACCAAAAATACTTGTAGTACAGATTAAAAATCCAAATCTCCTATCTAACTCAAGCTTCGGTTGTTTGGGGATAAAACCCTTACTTCGATGCTTGTACACAAGTGCTCAAGCTTGAATCCATTGGTCCCGGCAACAACAAAACCAAAATGTAAAGAAAATCGCCAAGACCCACGGACCGCTTATTCCTTCAAGCATTTCAAGCGAGCACTAATGGCTACCTCTCACATAGCTGATGTGCTATCCCTCTCTATGAGTGTAGTGAGCTTACCTTAATGCTCGATTGAGTTTCTTCCTCTCTCAAGCACTCTGATAGCTCAATGATTCGTGATACAAGCTCAAGCATCCTCAATCCTCTTCCTCTAAGCTCCATCCTCCATAGCCACGTGTGAGATGAGATAAGAGAAGAGAAGAGAAGAGAAGAGAAGAGAAGAGAAGAGAAGAGAATAAGAATAAGAATAAGAATAAGAAGAAGAAGAAGAAGAAGAAGAAAAAGAAGAAGAAGAAGAAGAAGAAGAAGAGAGGAGATGGTGGAGGGCTTCACCTCCAAGATCCCTCACCCACACACGCTCACTCCCTCACTCACTCGCACTCCCTCCCTCAAGCATTCACAAGTAAGCAAGCAAGAGAAGATAAGGACAGAAGAAGAAGAGTCTACTTTGCCATACACCAAAGAATGAGCTCTTCATTCACATTTCAATTGTATATACAAAACCCTAAATCCCTTTTCGGGTAGTCATCCCCTTATCCATTTTTTTACATGGCCGACCATGGCCTCGACCCTCTTTTCCATTGTCTTCATATCTTTGTAGCTTCATTTCTACCACCCATCTACCTTTACAATTTGCACAGGAGGGAGCTTGGCACTCTTTTACAATAGTTTTAGGGGTGCCTTGTATTTAAAAATGTGTTTTTTCCTTTGACTTGATTTTTGAGGCTACATTTGCACTTTTAGTTATTCCCCTTCCTACCTCTTCTGTTGTGTTTGATTTTCTTCTGGGCCCCTCTCTTAGGTCCCAACTTGCGCTTCTCCACTTTTTTCGCTTTCTTACTTGTGCTAAGGTTAATAAACAATGAGCATCATAGTACAACACCAGAGCTGACCCTTTCCAAATTTATATTTATTAGTCCAATGGTCATGAAGTGCTTTCATTCTCTTCTTCCCTACCTCTTGATGTAATGAAGCCCACAACCAAATTTCATCAAGATGTGCAAGAGAAGTATATCGTTCATGTAATGCTTCTGTCTCATCGAATGAATGATTAAGAGAAAAATGCATAGTGGAAAGCTCTATTTCTAATGGCAAAACACACTCTTTCCCATATACCAGCTTGAACGGGGTGTGGCATGTAGCTCTCTTGAATATCCACAATGCCACATACAATTTTTTATCTCAATCTCGCTTACTTTCCAACACTATCTTGGATAAGTTTTTTATTTGTACTTTAAACTTGACCATTTTCTTGAGGATTATACGAGATAGTTTTATTGTGCTTAATCTTCAAAGCTTCCATCAAGGCTATTATAATCTTGTTCAAAAAGTGTGTCCCTCGATTAGACACTATATCCTTAGATGGACCAAAACGGCAAATAATTTTCTCCATAATGAAACTGCCCGTCTCCTTAGCATTATCCCATTAGAGCCAAAAATGCTTCAAAAAATGCACTTTTGTTAATCATGGGATTAAGGAAAGGGCCAAATAGAGTTTGCCACGTGTACAAGAATATGGTATTCTTGTCTCCTCCTTTTTGGAGATAGTAGAGTCCACTTCGTGATTCTCTCCTCTCTTTTAGCCAAAATCTCCAAACTCTAACATGTTTTGATAGTCCCAAAGTCCTTATTTACTTATAAAAGCTGACAAAATCGGTTATGATAAAGATGTTGTTAAGTTAATAATGACTTTTTTGAAAGTCGGGAGCTTTTGGCACCCCCAATATATTTTCATTAGTCTTTTCAGTATTTCTTCTTTGTTCATTCATCTTTCTCGATGAGCTTCTTTCTTTGCTCATTTGCATTTCTCAGTGAGCACTTTTGTCTGTGAATTCAAGCTAAAAATGGCATCCAAAAGGTGCCTATCTCATTTAATAAACTCTTGCACTATCTATAGCCAAGGAGTAGACGAAAATTGGGAGCCCAAAATCTTTTGCATAAATGATTGGGTGACCATGTTGACCTCTTTCAAAGGCTATCACAAGGTCAAAAGAAGAAAAAGAAAGGATATGAAACATCACTAGAAAGGGTGTATCATTGCTTTCAAAATTACGCATGAAGGGTGATTAGTCAAAGTGCAACATGTTTACATGACCAAGGATATGTACTTGTCTCCTAACGAACGTGTTTGCCAGCAGACACATTGTAAGCCTTAAGTTGATAACATATATGATATTTTTTTCATTTAAGCAAGTATTAATATTGAATTCTTGGTTATAGATATATTTCCATCAACAAATACTGAATGGCAACCTATGGAGAGTTTGAGTGGAACTTTCAAGCGATTCATAAGGCATTTGCAGACATTATATATGTTGATGAGACTATCGGTTCTTTTAGTGAGAGAAGAATTTTTATATGTTACGCACAATATGTGGTTCCATCTAAAGAGGGTACATATGGACATATCGAGGATTTTCCATTGCCAAGTCTCTCATCACTTATTTGGGAGGTTCCTCATACATAGTTTTAAATTCAAAATTTTCAAGATATTCAAAAGTCTATGACAATTGGAAGGATCTCAAGAAGAATACGCTTGTCATGGTTTATCCCCTTACATATCTTTGTGGGCTGCTTCAAATTAGCAAACTTACAGAGAACAAAAGTATCTTGGCTAAGTAGAAATTTTGCAAAAGCAGAACTAGATAACATTATAGGAAGGCTTTGGAAATCTAGAGAGGTTGACCATAAGGGTGACACCATCAAGTGTATTGTATGCCCCCAATCCTTGTATCTGTGTTATAATATAGCACGATATACTCTTGATTTGGGTTTTTATTATAGGAGATACAAACTTAAACCAAGCATATGGATTCCCTCGTATTTAGATATAGATTGCACGACCTTCAATCTTAAGGTGCAAGTTATAGAAAAGGAGGTAAATATCACTTCCAATTGGAATCTTAAAGATGTAAGGGATACCTTGGAGATGCTAGACTGTACATCCCCAGAATATAAGTTCAAAGTAAATGGTAAAATATTTGGGAAAAGAGCTGAACTCTCTTTCTCTTGTATGAGTTGCTTGCCTCCCACAATTGTAAGCTTCGAGCCATAAATATGAAAACATTGATGACATTACATTTGACGAAAAGCTTTTCATTGAATGAAGAGTTACAAAATTGAAGTGTAGATATACAAGGATCTTGCCATTTGCATCTATTTGTCTTCTTTCAGCTTTGTAACTTCTTCATCACTTTCTAAAAAGATATCTAATCTCCTTGCAGTGGCTTTTTTCTTTGGCTAGTTGAAGAATTTGACTTGGACAAGGGGTCTCTTCTCTTCAGGAGGCTGATGAGGAGATGGATGAGAAAGTGTTGGCATTTCTATCTTTTTGGAGCTTACCTTACTTGTCTTTCTAGATGACTTGCATTTTTCCTTACTCTTACTCTTAGTTAAGGATTTAAGTGGAGGAGAGTCAGGGTCGACTGGTGTGATTGACTTGTCCAAAATTAAATCAATACATCTCTCTCTTATCCACCATGTGTATGAATCGGGGTAATCTTGGCATTGCAAGAAAAGTTGTAATAAGTTGTTAGGGCAGCGATAGTTCATACTTGTATGGAGTAAAAATAAAGAAATGGAATGATTATAAAATTTGATGATAATGTAGCAGTTGTGAAAACTGATAGACATATTGCTCAAAATAGAATGTGAAAGATACTTACATTAACCCCATCTATCTTGAGATTCTTTGAATCTATTGTCCTACAAACATTTGAAATTACTCTCCATCCACAAGAATACGCATCATTTTTCCAGGGCACTTCTTGTAAGAGAAAGCTATATGGTTTTTGAGGATCAGCAAGATCCTCATATGTAGTGTCCAAAAAGGTAACCACCAACCTGCCATCACTGTAAATGGAAACATGTTATAAAAAAAGGACAATTAAATAAAATAAACAATAATCCAAAAAGTGAGGATTTGTATTCAACACAGATTTTTTTTTGATCATGGATACCACTAAGAGAGTTTATAAGGATAATTTCTCTAGTGAGAATATCAATATATATTAAGCTCCAATGTCCTCTACAAAGTAAAATGCTAGTAAGAAATGCATACTATAAAGAAGTATACAGTAAGCCCTTTGCAAAATTGCGTATCTTTTGACGTAAGGAGAAAAATATGGTAGTTTGTAATTGGATCGAACGTTCTGAAAAATAATTATATGTTTCAGTAAGATCTTGAAAACAATTTCACTGATAACATTGGATCAATGATAAATATAGTTTTAGAGATTTCTTGGCTGAGAGAAGAAAAAACGCCCTAAAACCAATAGCAAAAACAAAGGAATGTCAATTGCAATGAACAACACTCTCATTCCATTTATTAAAAAATTGAGTCAAAAAGCCTTCCCTTATGCAACAAAAGACTATTGAATTTGACAATTGAATATCTTTCTTAATAAACATGGATTTTTCCTCAAGGGAAATACTTAGATAGTCTTCTTCTGAAGAAGTGCAAGAGATATTCACAACCATTTGCCCGTATACCTCCCCCATTCTCTTCAAATTGACAGGACCAAGGACTGTGAATTTCCTCTTACAAACTTCATCCTCTGACTCTATAGTCTCTTGTGGTCATTCTTGATGGGCAGACACTTGTTCAGGGGTGGTCTTTGTAGGGTATAAATGTATGACCTCCTCAATCACTGGCCATTTCACTCTCCTAGACAATTTTGGAGAAACGTTAAGGATCTCAAATGCTTTGTTGAACCTATACCTGATTCTGCTAACCATACTAAAGTCTTTGTTCATCAAAGTCACTCTATGAGCATGGGCAACAACAATGTAAGCATTGTTCATAAAATCAATAACGAAGTCTCAATAACCTCCTAAAAGCAAAGAATTGCTACAAGCTGCCATTTTTTTTGCATGCCAACTTTAGTGGACACCCTTGATAATCTATAAGAAATATCTTTGACAACTCTGATAAATGATGTCTTTGGAATCACATGTTGTGTAGCTCTTTGTGTCTTTCTTATCTCACTAAAACATTTTTGAACATAATAAAATCTAGAATTTCTCTTTCTCTTGGACTTGGAAGGGTCTTCTTCTCCATGGGCATAAGAGGGTCCAGGTTGCTCTGTCTGTTGAATAGGGGCTCTAAGGGAGGTTGGAAACTTGACAATTGTAGGGGAGGACTATACATGATGAAGCTTACTCTGGGTAGGAGAAGACATTTTCTCTGCGCTATATTGCTTAGATTCCATGACAAGAGACTGAGGGAAACCTGGGGTAGGTGGGATCTCAGGAGGGAAAGATTGAGGAGTTGATGGCCTTATCTCTTCCTCACTCTTTTTCCTGTCTATATACACCTTCCTTGCTGTCTAATTTATCCTAGCCATGAATCTATTGAAAAATGAGACTAGTTAGAACATTTTAGAACGATAAGTAAGAAACCTTAAACCCCAAACATAAACAAAAAATACGGCGTAAAAGGACTAAAGCGTGGGTTCGAAATCAAGCTATTCGCACCGTATTTGCATATAACAGATACAGCGCAATAGGAGAAAAGTGCGGGTTTGAAGTGAAGCTCCTCGCGTCATATTTGTGGATGACCGATATAGCATGATAGGAGTAAAGTGCAAGCTAGAAATAAAGCACTCGCACCGTATTTGCTGATGACATATGGATGACCGATACAACACAATAGGAGTAAAGCATGGGTTGGAAATGAGGTACTCGTGCCCTATTTGTTGATGACATACGGATGACCGATACGGCACGATAGGAGAAAAGCGTGGGTCTAAAATGAAGCACCTCACGCTGTATTTGCGGATGACATACGAATGACCGATATGACTCGATAGGAGAAAAGCACGGATAGGAGAAAAGCACGGGTCTGAAATGATACTCCTCATGCCGTATTTGCGGATGGCATGCGAATGACCAATACGGTGTGATAGGAGAAAAGTGCAAGTCTGAAATGAAGCTCCTCACTCCGTATTTGCAAATGACATACGAATGACTGATACGGCATGATAGGAGAAAAGTGCAGGTTTGAAATGAAGCTCATCATCCCATATTTGCGGATGATGATGGGAGGAAAGCACGATTTGGAATTGAAGCTACTCATGCTGTATTTGCGCATGACTGATACGGTGCAAATATAGTGAAGCGCAGGTTTAAAAATCACCTACTGGTGCTATATTTGTGGATGACTGGTACAAGGTGATGCAACAGTCATTGATCTTGATGTTGCTTGTATTCGCGCTCGTGGATTCGAAAAGTGAGTCACGTAAGCTGGCATTGATCTTTTATACCTACGAGATAGGTGACACATGGTACTATTTTATTGGCTAGGGTTTGCATAGGCTATCCAAGTGGATGTCTATGTGGCTTTCCATGTGGAAAATATTTGTCAATCTATATAAACAAGTAATTACGCATTTATGAATTTTTTTTGCAAATTATCAAGCCTAGCTAGAGTTGAGGTCCACTTTCAGTGTTTCATATGTCAATTTGCACCATTTCGTGTACCTCTTGATATGAAGGTATTGTTCTTGAGGTCACTTGTCCACTTTCACACCATATCATAGATCTGCAAATACAAAGTGAGAAGTAATTGTTCATGAGGTCAAGTGCACATTTTTGCACCGTATTGTGCTTTCACTCATGTCTAAACCTAAGGATGTTGCAAGCTCCCAACAACAGGTAACCCCTACTAAGAAAAGAAGAAGATTGTCATCATGGTCAACAAGGGCTTCTAGTTGTGCTGCCTTCTCCCCTAAAATTCCCACAGCTTCCTCCCCTTGTTCAACAGCAAGTGTGGGAATGCCTAGGAAGTCTCTAATCAAAGGCAAGTCACCATTGAGGGTTTTTGGATTGTCTCAAATCACAGAGGTTTCTCCATCAGAAAGACTCCTAGACTTTCTTCTTCAGAGTAGCATGGAGTTATCTTATTACAGAACTACAAATGATATTTTCAACCCTAACTGGGATATTGGCCATGTATTGAGCTCATGTAAGAAGTTTTTCCTAGAGGAGTTTGCTGAGTTTGAAAGTCTTGCATTTTCGATAGTTGAAAAGGATGCAAAGGAATATGTTCACATACCTATTGGGAGCTCACCTTCAGAGAAGGCTTTGTTTTCAAGAAAGTGTACATATCATTCTCTTGACTGATTTTGTACCTCAGATTTGTTTTGTTCTACTCATTCTAGGAAATCCAAGCTAATGTCCAAAATATTGCATTCGTTGTGTTTAATCTTATTAAATATCCTGTTAAATTTGATGAACAACAATTAGAGGGTCCAAGATGTTCCAACTTCTGCCTTTTGGAAAAGGTAGCAAATGACAAGGATGCAAAGGAATGTTTGGACCTTGAGCAAGAAGCATATATTACTGGCAAACTAGATGTTTCCCAATTCAAAGCTGAAACCATTATTGAAGAAAACCATGCAAATGCAGATCTTGTATATGACTCTTCTTT
Source organism: Lygodium microphyllum (assembly GCF_053477565.2). Lineage (NCBI taxonomy): Eukaryota > Viridiplantae > Streptophyta > Polypodiopsida > Schizaeales > Lygodiaceae > Lygodium > Lygodium microphyllum. Next base: position 41,484,512 of record NC_141152.1, read on the forward strand.
TATATTGTTTCTTTACTTCCAACTTTCCCTATCAAGGAAAAGGAATACATACTGCTAGCAGACATCCAAAGGCTCTTTAATCTTAGGGAGGATTATCGTTTAGCTATCATTGCAGAGGCTTCTGATGCTGCAAATGGCATTGTTGACATAAAAAATGAATCAAAAGAAGAGTTACTTAAACTTGACACCGAAATTATGGACGACAAGTTTATTGAAGCAAGGGATGTCCTTTCTCTTTGTTTTCATAAGGAAAAGAATGCTAAGAAAGAGTATGGGATTACTGAAGAGGAGTTCCATGACCTGTAAGACCGACTTGTAATTTCCCATTTTGGAAGAGAAGAGTTGCAATATGTTAAAGACTTGGAAGATACCAGTGAGGCACAACCATCAATTAACATATGGAATCCAACTAAGATAGAGAATGATGAAAATCATTTGGTACTATTATCTCGAATTCTATAAGATATACATTAATATGTTTGATTTCAACATTCATTTGACATTTATCTTTTTTTACAATTTGATATTGAAGATTTCGATAACTTCTTGGGAAAGGGTAAAGGGACAAGAGTTGGTATTAGTTCACTAAAAGATGTTGCACTTGGCCATTACTCAGAAAGGATTGATCCACATGTTTTCTTGGTATTTCATAACATCTTCTCAGAGGAAGCAACATGGCCTATACCATGTATCAAGGCACTTACAAGGCTACTTGGTTTCTCTGGGTTATAGTACAATGCACACAAGGTGATGTTTTTGGAGATGACTGTGGCAATTAGGATTTTTGGTTATGGACTTGGTTTCTCTGCTTCTAGAGTAGGATACTTTCTTTCCCTCTCATCTTATGCTTTGGCAGCAAACCGAATTGATATAAAATAAATAGTTGGCTACAAGAGAAGAAATTTTTTGTGTTATAGAGGAAATATCTTGAAGGGGGAGGATGATGTAAAGGCTCCTGAGAGCTAGCTTTGTACTTTTCTTTCTTGAAAAATATTATGAATTCTCAAGTTGAAGTATTCATTCTTTAAAGCTGTTGTCAAAAAAACCAATTGAATAGCTCCTCAAGAGCATTGCTTTTTGTAACTCCTCCTCCATGTCTTGTGTTTCAAAAAAAACTTGTACTTGCTTGATAGTGAGATTTTTCCATGCCTTTGCTACTATAAGTTTCTAGGGGGCCTTGCTCCTCCACAAAGTAAGGCCCATGGATATGAAAGATATGCTGCGAATTCATAAGAGTAACGATCGTTTTATGCCAATGGAAATTTTATCGAAGAAATCTTGGATTACATATTTTCTCTTACCAAATAAAATGTGATATCTTTTCCTCCCCATACCTCCTTTATTGCTTGAACAAGATTTGTAATCGAACATTTGAACTCTTCTGGATACGTGTAGGTTTTTGTTTGTTGCCTAAGGAGCTTTAGGAAGACATCGAGATGTCTCCAAACCTCCATCCTTAGAAATGCAAGTTGTGGTGTGGTTGCAACGTTTGTCGTTATCCCCACACAGATCTCTCCAATGCTCCCAAGTAACGCTCACATGTTTTCCTGTATGGTTGGTTACCTTAAAAACTTATAGCTTTTGAGCCTCCCATTGAGACATCAACCAAGACATCTCTTGTTTTCCCTAAAAGTGTTGGATCTTTTCTTAAGTGAACTTGACCTCCATGAAAACCCATTTTGGAGAGTAATGCCTCACATTTTTCAATACACTCATCTGATAAAGACAAAGGCTTAATTGAATATGCATATCGAGATACAACATGAGAAGTTTATCAATAATTCTAATCTCTACATGCAATCTACATGCAAAGTACATATATGAACATTTATAAGAGAAATTGAAAGAATTGGATCCCATATATCTTCCTTGTTTTTTTTAAACTTAGATCTATAGAGTCTCTAGTTGGGACTCTTCTTATAGGGTGCAAGTTGCTCCAATCCTTAGACCCAGCACTTTCCATGCAATAAATACAAGGATATTTTGCAATTCCTCCATTACATATTCCAAGCATACATTTGATAGTTTTCAAGTCAGTCACTCATGTGCCATTCCACATTAAAATTACCAACCCCATCAACAACCAACATTTCTCCTTCACTTTGAGACTTAATAATGTTTGGAATACCTGTATGAGTAAACAACCATGTCAGTGTTTGATGATTCTCAATTGGTATCTGAGCTACACCAACCCACAAATCTCCATCTCAGACTGGAACTTATGCACTAGTGCTTGACCCCCACCATTGCTATATTCCAATACCATGTTCATGATGCAAATGCTGACTCTTTTCATTTTTTGTCCTTTTTGAATCTATGCTTCATCTAACTTCAAGGCAAACTTCAAAAGACCGTGGCATTCCTCTAACATGAGTCTATACATGTGAACCATTGCAATATGCACTCTTCTTAGATCAACCCATATATTGTTATATACATTGTATTCAAAACTAGATTTTATTTTTGTCTTTTCATATGGCATAGATGCTTCAATATGAATGTATTCCCCAAAAACTTGTGGAATCTTACGATTCATGGCAATCCTTGCAACTGATACTCTTAGGGCTCGAGGTAACCCAAATGCAATTATTCTATTACATTTTAGATTTTTAATCCATAATCTTGAGATAGCCCTATAACCTTTTCAACTAATGCCCATAGTATCACATGTCTCTACAATTTCATTCGGTTTTACTATGTCCTTTAAGTCTACCAATTCTTTAAGAGTTGGGCCTCTCAAATCCATATTCTGAGGTGACCTAAGAATCCTCAAAATATCATTATTATTCATGGTCTCTTTTAAAAAACTATTTCTCTTCTTACTCTCTCGAATATTAATACATGACATGTTAGAGACATATTTCTTTGCAAGATTCAATCTTCTTTTCTTTACTCTCTCACACAAGCTAATTATATTTTTTAATGGTCTCTTCCTCTCTCTTAATACTATTGGAGTTTTCTTTAAGTGTGCTAGCTTGTCTTGTAATGACTTATTAGCATTTTCCAAAATGTTAATCTTATTTGTAAGCTCAGAAATGCTTGTCTATGCAATAAATAATGATTTTCTCATTTCATTCATGTGAGCCATGTATGTGTAAGATGCACAGTATAACCTTTTACAATAGCCAAGCATTCCATTATAACCTTCCCCAACATATCTCACGTAGTCATGAATATTTAAAAAATTAGGAGGTTTACCTATTGAAGGATCCTTGGGATAAATATTTCCATCCACCCACAAATCTATATGTTTCTTTCCTTGAGTCCACAATCTGTTGGCCTCCATGTCATCTATTAGTACTCGACAATGTATACTTCTCCATGATGAGTAAATTGGATCTAGTTGGATGGTAATTTTGTATTTGCGTGTGCTCGCATCCATATTACTTGCAGAGGTTTTGCTAAAAATTTTAGCAGATCAACGATCACAATGATAAGAAAGTGAGCACAAACAAGAGAATGGCGCAAGAGAATGGAGAAAGAGCATGTGAAAAGAAAACGCAAGAGTAGACAAACCGTGATATAGGTAGACATTTCTTGAAAATACAAATTGTCCCAAGTTCCAAGACAAAAAATGGCCGAAAGGTGACCTTGACATAAATGAAACATGAGGGACAATTAGTAGCTAAGCTATTTAATGAAATAGTTAACTTCAAATATCCCCAATTTATGAGACTAGCAAAGGCAATTGAATAATACCATTTCTCTTCCCAAATTTGGGCTAAACAACAACTAAAACTATGCATTATGGCTCCTGAAAATATATACAAAACTTCTGTCAAGATTGTGGGAGAGAAGGAAGGAGTCTCACTTGTAGCTTTCTTGCTTGTACAATGGGGGAATACACACAAAGGTGGAGGCTGAAAACAGTTTTTCTCTTCTTAGTTGTGTAAGCCAAAAGAACTCTCGTACATAGAAATAGAAGAACCCTATATATGGGTCTCAAACCAAACTCAACTAACTAAGGTGGCATACTAACTGAGCCACAAACTAGAGTAGATAAGGATAGCTGTCATCTAGCTATTATTCATGGGCGGTGTACCAACCGCATCTACAGCTAACAAGTCGGTGACATAAATGCACAACGGTCACCCTGGCATATCACGAGTGGAGCTCGATATCTCAATACTCCCCCTCGAGCTCAATCCCAATTCCTGCACACCAAGCAGGTCTCTGAACTTGCATAGCTTCTACGTGCCCAATGCCTTCATGAATATGTCAGCTACCTGATCCTCTGTGCTAACATAAACTAGATCAATAAGACCTAGTAAAACCCTCTCCCGCACATAGTGATGATGCACCTCAATGTGCTTTGTTCTAGCATGATAGACTGGGTTATTTGCCAAGTGTATACTGCTCATGTTGTCACAATAAATGACAACTGGGCCATCTGTAAGCTTATGCATATCATAAAGTATCTTATGCAACCAAGCTACCTCACATGCAGCCATTGCTGCACCCCTCTACTCAACCTCCGTGCTCGACAAGGCAACTGTAGATTGTTTCTTGCTGCTCCAAGTGACTGCATCACTCCCAAAAGAGAACACATATCCACCGGTAGATCGTCTATCAGAAATACTACCAGCCCAATCAGCATCAGTGTATCCATGCAACTGTATTTAAACCCCAGTCTCATAAAATAGTCCATATTGCAATGTGGACTTCACATACCTGAGTATGCGTCTAGCCACATCCAAATGTGGTTTCCTTGGAGCCTGCATAAAGTGACTTACCAATCCAATAGCATAGCTCAAATCTGGCCTGGTAATAGTCATATAAATCAAACTTCCTACTATGTGTCTGTACATAGTAGGGTCTTCGAGAAGCTCACCTGCATCTGCGCTCAACTTCACATTCTGCTCCAAAGAAACTGAAATAGGCTTACAGCCTGTCATCCCATATTTGGACAGCATGTCCAATCCATACTGCCTTTGCAAGAGCCATATCCCACTTGGTGATCTAATCACCTCAATGCCCAAGAAATAATGCAGCTCTCCCAAATCCTTCATTTCAAACTTCTGCTTCAATAGCATTTTCACATGAAGGATATCTTCATCACTGTCACCTGTCATAATCAAATCATCAACATAAATGACAAGTAGCATAATACCTTTCTCTATTTTTCTCACATAAAGTGAGAAATCTGCCTTGGAAATCTGAAAGCCAATAGTGACAAGATACTGTCCTATCTTGTCAGACCATGCTCTAGGTGCTTGCTTCAAGCCATACAAGGCTTTCTTCAACCTGCAAACAAACTCAGGATGAACAGTATGTACATAACCTGGTGGCTGCTCCATATAGACCTCTTCTTGCAAATCACCAGGCAAGAAGGCATTCTTTACATCCATCTGATGTAAAGACCATCCCTTTGATGCAGCCATAGTAATGACTACTCTTACGGTTGCCATCCTTGCAACCAGATTGAATGTTTCTTCATAATCAATACCATATGTTTGTGCATACCCCTTGACTACTAATCTTGCCTTGTATCTGTTCACAGAACCATCTGCATTGTGCTTCACCTTATAAACCCACTTACAATCAATTGCATTCTTATCTTTAGGCAAAGGTACCAATTCCCATGTAGCATTTTCTTCTAAAGCATCCATTTCTTCATCCATGGCTTTCTCCCATTTTTCTTTTCCCATGGCTTGCTCAACAGAAGTGGGTTCTGGTTCCTATATCATTTTGACTATATAGGCATAGTGAATGGCTGTAAATCCATTATATTTTAGCCTATCTACAGGATACCTAGCTCTGGTAGACCTGCGCAAAGTAGGCTCACTTCCAGATGCTCTCAAAACACCCCTAGTCTTCCTTACTCTAGGTGTAACAACAGAAGGAATACCCAACTCATCATCAATGCTCTGTTCTGAGCCACTGGATTCACCATCCACATAAGAGTGACCTGCATTCACATCAAACATGGGCTGATCTACCTTCTCTTTTTCTTTTTGTGATACATGCATACAACTATCTGCATTGCTTTGAGAAGATTCTCCTGATCTCAATCTGCATGTCCATGGTGAAGAATGTGAACCACTGCTAGAGGACACTCGAGGTCCACTAATATCTTGTGACTGCTGCTGTAAATTCTGTGCAGCATTACCATTTTGTGCATCTACATTATCAATCACATTTACTGGTTTATACTCGCTACTCATCTCATCAAAAACAACATCTCTGCTCACTGTAAACTTACGAGTAGAAGGGTTATAGCATGTATACCCTTTCTGCTCTGCAGAGAGTAACCAATAAAGATGCACTTCTCAGCTTTTGGATCCAACTTGGATCTCAACTCATCTGGCACATGAACATAGGCAATGCAACAAAAAAATTTCAAATGAGAAATATCTGGTTTCCTACCAGTATACCTCTCCTTTGAAGTCATTCCATGTATTGCTACAGTGGGAGTCCTGTTCATTATGTAGACTACTGTAGCAACTGCTTCAGCCCAGTAAAAATCTGGCAAGTCTTTTTCGTTGAGCATGGCACGAGATACCTCTCCAATATGCATGTTTTTCCTTTCTACAATTCCATTTTGTTGTGGGGTATGACTACATGAATATTGCTGCTTTATGCCATGCTCCTGCAAGAACCTTGCAAACTCATTTGAGAGGTACTCTCCCCCTCCGTCTGACCTTAGGCATTTTATTTGCAGGCCTGTTTCTTTTTCAACCATAGCTTTAAGAGTTTTGAAATGCCCAAAAACTTCACTTTTCTTTTTCATAAAATACACCCAAACTTTTCTGCTATAGTCATCAATAAAAGTGACAAAATAATGACAGCCTCCAAGAGATGCATCTTTAGTAGTCCACACATCAGAGTGGATTAATTCCAATGGCTTCTTACTCTCTTGAACATGTCTAGGAAATGGTTTCCTTGCCTGTTTTCCAAACTAACAGGCTTCACATACCTTATGCATTTCTGCAACCTTGAATTTAGGCAATCCTGCAACAATATTTTGGGCCTGCATTGATTTAAGTCACTACACATTAACATGACCAATGTGTTTATGCCAGATATCAATATCTGCAACTACACCAGTCCCATGTGCAAACATTGCTGCACTCAATTCAGGCATGTCTGCATCCAATGTAGACATTGTGCCCTTCTTCTTTCCTTTTGCTATCAAGCGATCTTTATTTTTCATATCCTCAACAAAGCATCCATGAGGATTAAATCTGACCTGCAAGCCCTGCTCAACCATTTGACCAACAAAAACCAGGTTCTTGGTGATATTCAAGACATGAAATACATCCGACGGGTATTTCTTTTTCCCATCCTGCATAGACAAATGAATTTTTCCAATCTGCACAATAGGATGTGCAGTTTCATCACCAGTCTCCAAAAATCCTGGTTTTTCCATTTTCCTTGCATCTTGCATCCATTCTACATAACCTATCATGTGGTTTGACACACCTGAGTCAACATACCACACTTCGTTGCTTTCTTCTACACTTGCCACAAAATTGTTCATGTGCTGCACCATAAACAAATGCTCATTTCTATCATCACCCTGTCTACTAGAAGATTCATAATTCCCTTGTTGTAATTTTCCATTCATGATGTCATTCTGCTTTTTATAGCAGTCTTTAGCCATATGACCCATTTTACCACAGTAGTAGCATTCAACATTGCTGTTTGCATTTTGGCCTCTTTGCCATCCACCACGACCTCTTTGGCTCCCCCTACCTCTAGAGTTACCACGTCCTCCTCCATAGGATTGGTTTTCTTGAGTTTGCTGCATATTTTGATTTCTACCATGGCCTCCAGATCAGCCTCCTCTACCTCTGCCTCTGCCTCTTCTAGGATTTGAGTAGAAGACAATTTCTTTTGAAGTTCCTCCTGAAGAAGATGCACCACTATTTCTCTGCTCCTCAGAAATTAGAAGAGCAATCAACTCCTCAAAATCAGGAAATCTTTCACGGACGAAAATTGATGTTCGGAACTGTGCATAATCCTTTACTAGACCATTCAAGGTCACAGAAACTAAATCATCATCTTCCACTGGTGACCCAATGGAAGCAAGTGCATCTGCAATCTTCTTCACCTTCATGTGGTAGTCATTGATGCTCATACTATCTCTTTGCACATTGTGCAACTCTTGCATGAGCTGCATTTTCCTGGCTTGCGTATTTGTGCTATACATTTTCGACAAAGTATCTCATGCCTCCTTTGGCATACTTGCATCCTAAATATGCACAATCCTAGAGTCTGAAATGCTAATCGACAGCCAGTACATAAGTTTCCTGGCTCTCTCATACCATGCTTTAAATGCCTCCATTTGCTATTGGGAACATCAGGAAGAACTGATTCTTCTTCATTTCCTGCAATAAATTCCCAATATCATTTTCCCATAAGGAAATTCGTCATTCTAAACTTCCATGCTTGGAAGTTGTTCTTGTCAAGCTTTTCAGTGACAATCTGTGAAAGAGAATCAGACACCATTACAGAACACTGCAAAAAACACAGCTTCAGCCTCTCAAGGACAAATCTGCAAAACTGACGAAAGTGGTATTTGACCACATAGTCACTTCCTAGTGACGATTTTGCATCAACAGGCAACAAGGATGATTCTGTAACTCCCAATGTCTCTGCGCATAGGCATACGATGCAATTTCTATGGTAACTTTTCACCGACCTGTAGAACAGTGGTCGCATTATAAAAAATAGGGTCTTTTCCCGACTGCGTGTAGAAAACTTCCGCCTCCAAAACAGGCCCCGAAATGGCCTCAAATCAAAAAAACAGAGCAACCAAGGGCTAAAGCCCTTACCCACAGCATATACTACCCTTTTGCTACACCGCGAAGGGCGTCTCAATCTGAGACAATGCACTCTTGCACTTTTCGGCTGTGCTACTTGTTGCAGAGACTTGCTCCAAACAGAAAAATGAAAGCAACACTGGTCCTCTTACCAGAACACGGTGAACTTGGTTTGCTTTCTTGAGCTCCTTACCACAAACAAGGCTCTGATCCCATGTCAAGATTGTGGGAGAGAAGGAATGAGTCTCACTTGTAGCTTTCTTGCTTGCACAATGGGGGAATACACACAAAGGTGGAGGCTGAAAACAATTTTCCTCTTCTTAGTTGTGTAAGCCAAAAGAACTCTCGTACATAGAAATAGAAGAACCCTATATATGGGTCTCAAACCAAACTCAACTAACTAAGGTGGCATACTAACTGAGCCACGAACTAGAGTAGATAAGGATAGCTATCATCTAGCTATTATTCATGGGTGGTATACCAACCGCATCTACAGCTAACAAGTCGATGACATAAATGCACAACACTCACCCTGGCATATCACGAGTGGAGCTCGATATCTCAACAACTTCACCTCCTTTGGGTGCTTTTAGGATTGGTGTCACAATACCAACCGAACTAACCACATGGCCGAATAATAATCCTCCATAGGGCACCCCAAAGACACACTTTTGTGGATTAAGAGAAATTCAAAACTGTCTACAATGCTCAAAACATTTCTTGAAAATGATCAATTTTATTTCCCATATGGTGGTTACCCCTAGATCATCAATAAAGGCTTTTAGCTCCTCTGGGAAGATATCGGCAAAAGTGTTATCAACTATTTATTGCCAAGAACCAGGCACATTGCATAACCCAAAGGCCATCACATGATACACGAAGGTATCAAAGAGAGTGATAAAAGTCATTTTTAATTTGTCTTTCTCTGCAATAGCCATTTGGTTGTATCAGCAAAGCAATCCATAAATGAATAGATTTTCCTACCTCCTAATTGATGTAAGATTTGATCAATAAATGGAAATGGATAGTAATCCTTAACCATCTGCTTATTCAAATTGTTGAAATCTACACAAAGATAAATCTGATTATTCTTTTCCTTCCTAATAACAAGTGGTGAACACCACTCTGTATTTGTACTGAAAATATCAAGCCAACTTTCCATAGTTTTGTCAACTTCTCGAATAGCCCGTCCCTTAATTCAAAAGGCATACACCTTACTTTTTTATGCATAGGGCAGCTACCTTTCTTTACGGTAATAATATGAATAACCAGGCTAGGGGAATGCCTCTCAGCTTGTCATAACTCCAAGAAAGGATGTATTGGAATTCCTCAAGGACACATAGTCCTTCCTTTCTTCCAAATTGAGCATGGACCGTACTTTGATTGGTCATGAATCATTCATCGTACCAAGATCTAGCTCAATTACATCTGCATCTCTTATCCTCTCCTGAGTCTCTATTGGCTCATTCAAAGTTACTTGATAGATATCCTCTGTAATGAACCCTTTGTTGGATTCATCACTTGATGAGACGACTCACTAATAGATGGAGCATCTAATGTATCTAACTCTGAGGAGGGTAAAGGAACTCTCTTTCTTTGAGGAGATTCAGGATAGGCATCTACTACTACACATCTAGCACCTCTACCAAAGATCAACCAACCAACGGGTATATCAACCTAACAGTCCACTTGTAAGATCCATGGCCTACCTAGAAATACTTGATAGCAAGGCCGCCCTACAAACCTAATCACCCTAAAGTCCATAATGCATTCCACATTAGCAACAATCATGTGGACTTTGGTAATGCAACCTTTGGGTTGTCTTAAACTACCATCAATCATTACGAAAATCATGAAGGTATCTTTTTTTTATTTCTAAACATAGCTCTCTATCAATTCCGAACTCAAAATGTTGATGGAGGATCCCATATCCTCAATAGCATGATCCACTAATATTCCAGCAACATATGTTGCTACCCTTGGACAATACTTTTCAGTATGCTCAAACCAATCGTCACCTACTCCCGTTATTCCCAAGGGCTCAATGATATACCCAATGCAAAGAATCTTCTTAAACTCTTTACATACTCCTAGAGACAACTTGATCAACTGCAAGAGGTTTACATCCGGCTTAACTTTGCAAAGAGAACTTGCTAAATCAAATTCATGATAGCTAGCAAGATCCCTCTTTTCTCACCAGACCATTCTCTCTTTTGGTCTTTGAACCCCGGCTTTGCTACCTCTTTCTTGGCTTTTTCCTTCTTCTTTGGAAATTCCTTATCCTTCTTGGGGTCAATTTTACCATCTACAGCCTTTAGAGGTCTTCCTTATCGAGATTAAGGACTTGCATCCTCTTATCATCTTACTTAGTATTTCCCTTGATAGGTTTTACTTTGTCTTTATCAACTTCTTTACCCTTTTGACCTCTTGTAATGACCCGTAAATTAGAAGCTTTAGTGCCATTGACACAAACCACTTCAATAAGACTAACTCCACTTCCACTAGGTAGCTCCTCTACCATATATTTTCCTCTTTGTAGTATTTGTTTTGTTCCCTCATCATCTTGTTGGAGATTATTCCCTTGCGCTTGATGGTTGATTGGACCTAACTATTTACTTCCTTGTTTGTAGAGAGCTAATCTTGCTCCAACAAGTACTAGCTAGGTGGCTGAACTTCCAGCATATGTCACATTTGACATTTGGATAATTCCTAGGGAAATGTTGGCCACCACACCACTTACAGCTAAATCTTGAGGGGGCACCCTCTTTAGGGCATCAAATCCCTATCAAATTCTATTGCTTTTTAAGGAAATTGACATCAATAGCTATTTTTCTATTTTTTTCAGTAATCATGTGAGTATAGTGCTTCATCATATCATTAACTTCACCAAGGACATTCAAGGCACTTGACTCATAACCACGACTGTCTACCTATCATTCCATTGGACTAACCACTTGATTGGGAATCGATTGTTGATTTCCTGGAACAATAGTAGGATTTATCATTTGGCTTCCAACATTTGGTGGAGCCATCTGACTAGCCATAGGCACGGTCACACTGGGAGGAGCTGGCAACATGGGCACATTCTGAATCATGCTTCCTCTCCCATTGGAGGTACTCATGGGTATCCCTTGACCTGCATTCATTAGTGCTAAAATATTTCCAACACCTAGACTCCGATTCTAGTTTGCCCTAGAGGTATAGGCAGCTTGTAATCATGATTCTACCTCCTCTACTTGTGTAATGGACGTATCAATGTTGGCAAGAGCAACTCTACTCAACTGCACCTGAATGTCAAAGTCTAGCCCATTTAAAAAGTATTACAACTGAGCAGCAGCTGTTGGAATAGGAATATCGGTTTGCAACTTACAAAATATTTCCTTCAGTCTCTTGGCACACCCACGAACATTCTCGTGAGGTTCTTGACGTGTTACATTGTGAACACATAGCCAATACTAACCTCCCCTTTCAAGGGCAAACTCTCTTCGAAAGGCAATAGAGGAGAAGTCAATCGTAGTTATGGTTCCAACTTCGAGGCTATGATACCATACTACAACTCATCCTTTCAAAGTCATATTAAAGAACATCATCAAGTGTCCTTCATATTGGATTCGATAGTTAAACATTAACATTTGGAATGCATTGATATGAAGTTCTGCATCTTCCTCTTCTAGCCCATTAAAATTAGGTAGAGGAAATCTTAAGGCTAGCAAGTCCCGCATTCCTACTGGGATTGCAATGGGTTGTGCCATAGTAACAACCAGATTCACTAAAGGGATTTGGACGATAGGAACTATTACTCCACTCGAAGTGGGCTGACTAATTGGAAGGGGGAAAGTACTAGAACTTACTACTCCTAATGGACTATGCGTGGGGCTAGGGTTGCTAAGAACCCACCCTTGTAAGGATATCGAACCACTCCTTTTGCGGAGAATATCTTCTAATAATTTTGGCCCGTCATCTAGCCCATTTAGCTCTTTCCTGCTTCTGAAGCTCAACTTGATGCTCTTTTAGATCTATCTCACTCCCTTTTGGCATACAGTAATAAATTGGTCCCTATTGATCAAGATTTGAAAACTGCCATTATAAGCAGCTCCCAATAGATGACCACATATCGAGACCTAAAATGGGCCCAACAGTGGCTCTATGGCACTAGTCAGCTCGAAACTCTACTAGTCACCTCAAACTACCTCACACGGTCTCACGGCTAGGAGTGTCTAAGGGATATACTCCTCTAACCTCTAATACGGAAGTTTTGCATTTGTATGATTTGTAGTCCAATGGATAATCCTTCCCCCATACTCCTCAAAGAGAGTCCCTAAACGTATCGGTGTTATATACCACATAAGTGCACACAAAGGGAGCACCATCCCCGATTGATTAACACGGCTCCACTTCGACTCTCCTACACCTCGAGGATAGGCCCCAAGATGCATCATGAATACATGAAATACATTCAAAACAAACTTCACTCTTTTGATTGATCGATCCAGGAGATAATAGATAGTCGTCACTAAGTAGCCCCTAAGGAACCAAACCTCTAACTCTACAGCTTAGGGTACCTCACACTCTCAATGTAGGTCATCACTCATAAAAACAATTGTTATCCATCCCCCAAGATGATACCATATGGTTCATGCAATGCAATTGTGTATGACTACTATGCTCAAAAAAAATTATTCATTAACAATTAGCATTGTGAGAGTGTGAAAACAGTTTTTTTCATGTCTTTCTTCTAATCCGCGATTGTTGCATTGCTTAAGGCTAGTACTGAGCATTCTCATGCTACTAGACCCTTTCAATTTTAGACAACAATGCACCCTATATGCCATGCATCATAAAACATTAGAATTCAATGTATTCTAAATACTCAACATCCCCCTTATCCCTATCGTTTAAAGTTATGCATTCGTTGATAGGTTTAGGGCATATTTTTCATGTATTTTTCTTTCACGAAAGCAATTAAAACCCCCTTCTCTCATACATTAACATAGAAACATACAACAAGAGGAGAGAGGAGAGAGAAATAATAAAATCAAATATTTTAATTTAGTGCATCATTTTTTTAATGTCTTATGGCCCAGAGCATTCCTCTGATCTCCACTAGCAAGAAAATGAGAAAATTTTACCATTTTTGGGGGCACCGAAAAAAACGGTGCCCCTCCCCCCAATGTTTAATCATTTATGACTTTTGGCTTCTCCCAAGCTTAAACAAGCTTAAGGCTTTAACTTTCAAAAAAACTAATTCCACTTCTTGTGTTCACACACTTGGTAAAAGTGGTTTTTCCTCGAGAGAATGGAGGCCCCCAACAAACTCCGATTCACGAATGGCAGACTAGACGGCTAGCTTTGTAACATCGAAATCTATAAATCTAGCCTTCATCACACACTTTCTAGCTCTTCAATCATATAGCTGCTTTATAATTTCAAGAATCGCATGGTGGGGGGGCTTGCTTAAGATGCTGCGCCGAACACACACAGAATGCACAAGGAGAAGCTCACTCAAGAGACAAGAAGAGAGATGGAGGCCAAAACTTTTTCTTGCTGGTTTCTTCTTCTTCTTCCACACTCTTTTCAATGTACACAAAGTATAGATAAGATACAACATAAAGGAAAGTGGCCTACTAAGTCAAACAATGCATAACCAACTACACTAGTCCATTGCTGCTATAACTATGCCAGCTATAAATAGGTGTAACAACGTGAATATAATAAGTAATGAGTCAATGGCCATGTGAGAGTCATAATGACCACCGACGTGCTAAGTGTAGACGTGTGGATCCATCTAACCAGGTGGTCCATCATCAATGTCCGCAGGTGTTGAGCTTGTCATCTCAACACTCCCCCTCAAGCTCAACTGCATCTCTGCAACTCCAAGCTTCGAAACTTTTGAAGCTTCTCTGTACCCAATGCCTTCGTGAAGATGTCAGCTATCTGATCCTGTGTGCTGACATACACCAAGTCAATCTCACCTGCTAGTACCTTCTCTCTCACAAAGTGGTAGTGTACCTCAATATGTTTTGTCCTGGCATGGAACACAGGATTCCTAGCCAACTATATACTGCTCATGTTGTCTTAATAAATGACAAATGGACCTTCCACCTGTACATCCAAATCAGCCATTAACTTTTGTAGCCATACTACCTCACATGCTGCGACAGCAGCACCTCTATACTCAGCCTCTGTACTCAACAAAGCAACTGTAGATTGCTTTTTGCTGCTCCGAGTAACTGTTGCACTACCAAGAGAGAACATGTATCCGCTAGTAGATCTTCTATTAGACATACTACTATCCCAATCTGCATCTATGTATCCAAACACCTGTATATCTGTACCTGCCTCATAGAAAAGTCCATAATGTAATATGGACTTCACATATCTCAATATGCGTCTAACTACATCCAAATGTGGCTTTCTAGGTACTTGCATAAACTGACTCACAAGACCAACAACGTAGCTCAAGTCTGGCCTTGTAATGGTCATGTACATCAAACTCCCCACTATCCTCTTGAACATAGTAGGGTCTTCTATCTCATCCCCAACATCAGCACTCAACTTTACATTCTGCTCCAACGGGACTGAAAGTGGTTTGCATGTTGTCATACCATACTTGGACAATATATCCAAGCCATACTGTATTTGGGACAGCCATATACCATCATCACATCTAATCACCTCAATGCCAAGAAAGTACCTTAGCTCGCCTAAATCCTTCATCTCAAACTTCTTCTTAAAAAAATCATTGGCTTCAACAATCCCACTATCACTATCACATGTAATAATCAAGTCATCTACATAGATGACTATGATGACCAAACTTGCATCTCCCTTTCTCACATAAAGTGAGTGATCAGCATCAGAAACATAAAATCCAATATTGACAAGATACTCTCTGATCTTGTCAGACCATGCTCTAGGTGTTTGCTTAAGCCCATAGAGTGCCTTCTTCAACCTGCACACATATGTGGGATGCTCTAAATCTTCATAACCTGCTGGTTGATCCATATACACTTCTTCCTGCAAATCACCATGCAAGAAGGCATTCTTCACATCCATTTTCTACAACCTCCAACCTTTGGCTACTGCCAAAGAAATCACACATCTGACAGTTGCCATCCTAGCAACTGGACTGAAGTTTTCTTCATAATCTATGCCATATGTCTAGGCATAGCCTTTTGCAACCAGCCTAGCTTTGTACATATTAATAGAACCATCTGCATCGTGCTTAATCTTATAAACCCACTTACATCCAATAGCTTTCTTGCCCTTCGGCAATGATACTAGATCCCAAGTCTTATTGGCCTCTAATGCAGCCATCTCCTCATCCATTGTTGCATCCCAATGAGTATGACCAACAACATCCTCAAAACATGTGGGCTCAACATCCTCAACTAATTTCACCATATAATCATAATGGTGATCTGCATAACCTTCAAAACCAAATCTTTTAATAGGGTATCTGACCCTACTAGATCTGCGTACCACTGGATCACTCAATGGAGCCTTTACATTACTATGAGCTCTCTGTACACCTAGTGTCCTGACAGAAGGAATACCAAGCTCATCATCTAAGGTCTCTGAGCCACTGGAGTCTCCATCAAGAACCGCATCAATGCCATATGACACTTTATTCTTTCCTTTGTCTTTACCTGTAGTGCTACTAGATGCACCTGAAGATGTAGAGCTACTCCTTAGTCTCCCAGATCATGGACTACCAGATGATGTCTCTAGTCCACTAAGAGTTCGTGATTCTTGCTTTTCAGCCTGCGCATAAGTGTCATGATCATCATTACCATCCAATGCATCACCACTAGATGCATACCAACTGCTCATTTCATCAAAGATGACATCCCTACTAACTCTAAACTTACATGTGATAGGGTTATAACAGCGATACCCTTTTTTCTCTAAAGAGTATCCAATAAAGACACATTTTTTTGCCTTTGGATCAAGCTTCTTCCATAGCTCATCTGGCACATGAACATATGCAACACAGCCAAATACCTTCAAGTGCAATACATCAAGCTTCTTGCCAGTAAAGCATTCTTCAGGAGTCATCCCATGAACTGCAGCTGTGGAAGTTATGTTCATAATATAAACAACAGTATGAATAGCCTCAAACCAAAAATGCTTAGGCATATTCTTTTCAACCATCGAGGCACGTGCAACTTCTACAATATGCCTATTTTTCATTTATGCAACACCATTTTGCTGTGGGGTATACCTGCATATGACTCTTTATCCCATGAGACCTCAAAAAATCATTGAACTCATTCGAGAGGTACTCCCCCCCTCCATCTGACCTCAAGCACTTTACTTTCAAGCATGTTTCTCTTTCAACTGCAGCCTTGAAAGTTCTAAAGTGCTCAAACACTTCACTCTTTTCCTTCATAAAATATACCCACAACTTTCTAGAACAATCATCAATAAATGTGACAAAGTATGAACTGCCTCCAAGAGATACATTTTGTGTAGGCCCCCAAATATCTGTGTGCACAACATCAAGGATATTTATGCTTACATCTCTGTCATGTGAAAAGGGTTGTCTTGCCTGCTTACCAAACTGACATGCTTCGCATACCTTATGAAATTTTGCAACTCTAAATGTAGGCAAATCTGTAACCAACCCTTTGGATTGCATTAATTTCAGCATTTGTACATTTGCATGTCCAATGCGTTTGTGCCAAATTTCAATATCTACAACAACACCTTTTTCTTTAGCATACATAGCAGCATTCATAGTAGGAATTCGAGCATCCAGAGTAAACATACATCCAACTCTACTTCCCTTTGCTACCAACTTGCACTTGTCATTGAAGTCTTCTACAAAGCAACCCTTCACATGTAATACATCTGAAAGACTCTTTGTCTTACCATCATGCAAGGACAAGGGAACTTTTCCAATGTGTGAAATTGGGTGGCATGAATCATCACCCGTATGCACATAACCTGCATTTTGCAAATCCTGCATCTCTCCAAACCATTCTGCATGGCTGGTCATATGATTGGATGCACCAGAATCAACATACCAAACATCATCATGTGTTTCCTTTCCTGTAACAGCATTCAGCATATGCTACATAACAAACAAATGTTCATTTTTGTCTTCATTCTGTTGTGAAGACAATGCATAGTTTCCTTGCTGCAACTTACCACTGCGAATATCATCTTTCTTAGCATAACATTGGGCTACAATATGACCTATTTTGCTACAGTAGTGACACACAATACCAGAGTTGTTAGAACCTCTGTTCTACCATCCACCTCTTCCTCTAAAGCTCCCCCTACCTCTAAAGTTACCATGACCTCCTGAAACCTGCATATCACCAAATTGCTGATTCAATCTGTTTTGCTGGTTGTCACTACCACGTCCTGTACCACGACCTCTTGAAGAGAACCTGCCACGTCCCCTTCCTGAACTGGAGTAGAAAGCTTGGACATGTTCACCACATCTTTCAGATGTCTCACTCTACATGTTGATCTCTTCAGTGATCATAAGGAAGACCAACTCATCGAAATCTGGAAATGGATTTCTGACATATACGGAAGTTACAAAAGACTTCCAAGTCTTTTCATTATTAAGTTCACCCAAGGTAAACGACACCAAATCATCATCATCGGGCATTGCATCAATCGCTGCCAATGCATCTACAATGCTCCTTACCTTCAATGCATACTCATTGATAGACATCTTCCCTTTCTTCAATGTATTCAACTCTTGCTTGAGTTGAATCTTTTGTGCCTTTGTATTTATGAAAAACATACTTTCAAGTATGGTCCAAGCTGCTTATGAATTCTCTGCATTTCTAATATGTCCCATCATATTATTATCAATTACTGCAGACAGCCAATACATGACCTTCTTGTCTTTTGCATTCCATTCCTTCCGTGCCTTTGTCTCTTCTGCATTGGAGGATCACTCACCTCCGGCTCCTTTTCTTCACCTGAAACAAACTCATAGAGGCCTTTTCCAATAAGGAAGTTCGTGACACGAAACTTCCATGAAGGGTAGTTGTTCTTGTCGAGCTTCTCAATGATGGGGCTTCCACTGTTCTCTACCATTATCATAAAACTAATACCAAATAGCAAGTAAATCTTCTGCAATCCTCGACCTGTAGTGCACAGCAATACACCAGACAGCCTTTTTCACTACTCTGCTCAACAATACATGCAATCTGCAACCGGTTTGCAGATATACCTTATGTTTGCTTCCTACAAACATCTCAAGAATTACAAATTCGCAATTTGTAACCTGCACATCCACTTTCGATCAAAACAGCCGATATCATAGTGTACCCTAAAACTACTGTCCGCAACCTTGCGGCTCTAAAACGGGGCCTGAAACAGCCTCAGACGCACAAAATAACTGCAAGAAAGCCCTAAAGGGAAAATCTGTAGAATACACAGCGCTCTTCGCACACACCAAATCTCACTACAATCTGAGATTTTTGCTCTGCCCTGCTTCTGGTTCCTCCATAGGCACCATCCAAGAGAAAGAGTGGAAGGATGGGAGAGCTTCTTACCCATGGCTTGCTTTCTCAAACCTTGCTTCTTCTCCTTCACTTCAGCCTTCAAAATCAGCCTCTCTCAGTGGCACGGCTTTGATACCATGTCAAGAATCATGTGGTGGGGGGACTTGCTCAAGATGCTGCGCCGAACACACACAAAATGGACAAGGAGAAGCTCACTCAAGAGACAAGAAGAGAGATGGAGGCCAAAACGTTTTCTTGCTGGTTTCTTCTTCGTCTTCCACACTCTTTTCAATGTATAAAGTATAGATAAGATACAACATAAAGGAAAGTGGCCTACTAAGTCAAACAATGCATAACCGACTACACTAGTCGACTGGCGCTATAACTATGCCAGCTATAAATAGGTGTAACAACCTGAATATAATAAGTAATGAGTCCTGGCCATGTGAGAGTCATAATGACCACTGACGTGCTAAGTGTAGACGTGTGGACCCATCTAACCAGGTGGTCCATTCATCAATGTCCGCATGTGTTGAGCTTGTCATCTCAACATATAACACCAAACCTTGCGAGGATTAAATGGGGGGTCAAACGAACTCCGATTGACAAACCGAGATATGTGCTAGGTTGCTAGCATCAAACTCCATCTAAGAAAAATTCAGCTCATCGATCCACAGCCGTTTTGTTTTGCATGAAAATTTGGTCTTTTACACCTCTCATGCCACTTTAATGCTTCAAAACGGGCTCTAATTCCAACTCTCAAAGAGAAAGGGAGTTGTCAAGTTAGAGGGTAGTGAACTCTCATCCTCTTCATTATGCAATTTATTTTAGTATAACACCCACTCTTACTAAGTGAGAGCAGATTTTTTGTAACATGCCCGCTCCTCAAATCGTGTGACACATCTTAGCAGTCCATGGAGAGATATATCTAGAAGACACCGCCCGGCACTCCCAAGGAATGACACGGGGTTTTCCAACTAGGGTCTCTCGAGTCTGCCCTGCAATGGAACTTATCTGGCCGTTCCCACTAGGATCGACTTGAAGTCCGGGTTCCTAGCCAACATTGTCTAAGGTCATAGACCCGACTTTTTCCTAACATTTTCTTTGAGGAAAGCTCTCGGCTAATCGAGACCACCCTTCTGTATGATAGACCCATTGGTCACATCCACCACGCTTCCCTCGGGGGTTGTTTTAGTTATCTAATTACCTTCCACGTTATGTTTGAACACGGCATTAGTGAGTTTGGGAATCTCCCAATTCCCATTTTTTGAATACTAAAAAGGTGGCATTCGGATAACATGCCCATAAGTTTCTCAAAACCATATCATGTGACCTATCATTGGAAAGCGCTTAAAAAATGGAATCTATTGAGCTATAGAGTGCTTGATTTGAAGTTATAGTGTTCAAGTTATGACAAATAAAAATATTTGACCACGTGTCCCAAACTTATGGAAATTTCCTGTATTCCCCAATATTTTTGACACATAAAAGTAGCTTCCTTAATTAACTCGTTAGTCACAGGTTCCTTTACGTAATTTAGGGCATAGACACGAAGACAAGATAAAACAAGATCAAACACTTCCTTAACTTATCTTTGGATTAATGTGTGTCTCTTGCCCATACAGGAGAATTAAGTGTTCCTTCTGCCTCCGCAGAAAAATCCTTATGTCTTCCGGCAGTAAAACCCGAAGGTTTATCCTACCAAGATTCCGCCTTGTAACTAGTATCAAGGCCTCGAGATCCCATCCCCAGTCACGTAGAACACTTGTGTAGGGCCCGGAGGCATTGGGATTTACAACCAGAGCCCCCCACTGGCACCCAAGCATCCTCCTATGCCAAGTAATTTTCACGGAGAGACCTCTCATGGTGGGTTTGCGGGGGGTAGCTAGTACCATCCTTCTTTAATTATCCCTTTAGGATATCAACCACACAGCTGAAGAATCTAGCTTAAAAACAATTACTAGGGAAAACATCCCTTTTTGTTTCCATGGCAATCAGTCATCTTAGACCCAGCCATGCAATCATCATTCACATCCCACTTGAGTTAACATCCAAAGCCACATTAACAAACAGTTGAATGCACAATCTCTTACTTCAAGGCATCGCAATCCCATTGCATGCACAATTAGAATTTAACTTGGATGTATCAAAACACTTGATCAAGGGTTTTACAACCTTTTCAAACAACCAAGCATATAAGGAGGGGGAGATTTATAAGGTGGAGGGGGAGGCGATGCCTCCCGCCACTTGGGGGGGCTGCATGCCCCCCCTTATTATTGACTTCAGTCCCCCCCCCCCCCCTCTCTCTCTCTCTCTCTCTCTCTCTCTCTCTCTCTCTCTCTCTCTCTCTCTCTCTCTCTCTCTCTCTCTCTCTCTCTCTCTCGCCACCATGGACACGGCAGGGGGAGAGAGAGGGAGAGATTAAAAAATTTAAAAAATTTTAAAGGGGGAAGTTCCTATGGGGGGGGAGGCATGGGGGTCATGGGGGGGAATGTTACATCCTCTCCCCCTTAGAGGAATCGAGATGTCCTCATCTCGAGAGAAACTGGGGGAGACAGGCGCTAACGGGGCTTACGACGTGTGGGTTAAGACCTACCATGCATCCGCTATGCTACTCTTAATGTTTCAAGTAGTACACTCATATTATTTGAATTGACCATAGGTACAAGAGTAGGATTTATTCCAAGTACAAGACGTATTACCTCAAGAAGATCCTCTTAGGATATCTAGTCATCCTCAAAGGTTACAACAAGCTCCAAGCCTTCATCATCATGTGGTTCATAATATGGGCCAAAAGTAGAGTTTAGACGGCTTCATTTGACCGCATGTTCCTAATTCTCAGGGTCCAACTCAGGATAATCTGTCTGGATGTGTCCTAGTTCATTGCAGTGGAAACATCGACGGTTGGGGCATCTCTTACGGATGTGTCCTATCTCTCCGCACTTGTGGCACCTCTTGTCTTGATCTCGTGAGTCATCTTTATCATAGTTGCCTAATTTAAGTTCTTGGACAATTGGATTCGCTCGGAGTAATGTGTCTTGCAAGTCCGTTGGGCGCATTGATTCCAATCGAGTGTTTATGGGTGGATTCAACCCAGCACAGAATTTTGACACCTGTTGTGTCATATCCATTAGGGGTGTATACTTTAGGAGTGAAATGAACTGCAAATAATATACTTCAAGGGATAATCCTAGCTGCTTCAAGTCATAGAATTCATTCATCTTTTGTGTGCGGTAGGCAGGTGGCAGATATCTCCCTCACACAGCTTCCTTAAGCTTATCCCAAGTGATTGCCCCCTCCGAGAAGGTTGCTTGGTCTCTACACCACTGTTTCCACCAAAGTCTCGCTTCGCCTGTAAGCTTAAGTTTGGCGAGCATGGCTTGGTTAGCAAGTGCAGTTCTTGTTGCCTCAAAATAGTCCTCCATGAACTCAATCTAGATCTCAACGTCAGCTTGAGTAGTCCTTCCCTTGCCATCAAACTTGGGTGGCTTAATTTTCTTGAGAAGGAACTTCTTCTCTTGCATGTCAGCATTCGTGGTGGGTGCAGAAGGTGCTTGACAATCAAGCCATACCACTTAGGTTATTTATGTTTAGGATATGTCTATGAACCAAACATTAATCGATCATCTATCATTATAAAGTTTTGCTCTTGCAACCGAGCGCTTAGAGTAAACAAAAATCCTACGACTCGTCCTTGTTCCATGCACGTAGCTAACCCTTTTCACGAGAAACAATACATAATTAACTATAACACTTAAAGAACCTGGGTTTGATTCGTGTTTGTAGGGGCTTTTATTGCGTTGGTCACTCCGCTTGCCTCTCCCACATTACCGATACCAACGGTAGCCTTGGCACCTATGCTTCCCGTGATTTTCTTCTTGGGAGCCATTTCTACTCAGGGTTTGGATAGTCCAGGCCTTAGCGGCCTTCAAGATGACTAGTTCGGGAGGGAAAGGTCGCGGATAGGGGATCCTTTGCCGATGAGGGGGTGGCTTGAGTGTGGCTCCTTGAACCATCTTTACTCTCCAACTCTCTTCCTCTTTCTTTCTCATTCTCTCTCTATCCCTCTCTTTTTCCTCTTCTCTTCTCCCTCTTTCTCTCTCTCCTTCCTCTTCTTCTTCTTTTTCTACTTCTCTTCTCCCTCTTTCTCTCTCTCCTTCCTCTTCTTCTTCTTTTTCTACTTCTCTCTTCTCTCTTTCTACCTCTTCTACTTCTTCTTCTCCTTCTCTCTCTCTCTCCTCTTTCTCACCTCCTCCTCTTCTATTCTCTCTCTCCTTCTCTTCTTCTCTCCCTCTCCTCTCCTTTGTCTTTTCCTTCTCTTCTCCTTTCTTCTCTCTCTCTCTCTCTCCTTCCCTTCTTCTCACCCTATTTTCTTCCTCTCCCTCTTCTCCTTCTCTCTTCTCTCCTTCTACCTCTTCTTCTTCCACTCTTTTTCTCCTCTTCTCCTTCTTCTCTTCTTCTTCTCCTTCTCCCTTCTCTCTCTCCTTCCCTTCTTCTCTCCCTCGCTTCTTCCTTTCCTTCTTCTTTTCTTCCTCTTCTCCTTCCCCCTCTCTCCTTCTCTTCTTCTCTCCCTCTCCTCTCCTTCTTCTTTTCATCCTCTTCTCCTTCCTTCTCTCTCTCTCTCCTTCCCTCTTCTCTCCCTCTTTTCTTCCTCTCCTTCTTCTTTCCCTCTTCTCCTTCTCTCTTCTCTCCTTCTACCTCTTCTTCTTCCACTCTTTTTCTCCTTGTCTCCTTCTTATCTTCTTCTTCTCCTTCTCCCTTCTCTCTCTCCTTCCCTTCTTCTCTCCCTCTCTTCTTTCTTTCCTTCCTTTCCTCCTCTTCTCCTTCCCTCTCTCTCCTTCTCTTCTTCTCTCCCTCTCCTCTCCTTCTTCTTTTCCTTCTCTTCTCCTTCCTTCTCTCTCTCTCTCCTTCCCTTCTTCTCTCCCTCTTTTCTTCCTCTCCTTCTTCTTTCCCTCTTCTCCTTCTCTCTTCTCTCCTTCTACCTCTTCCTCTTCTCTCTTCCCTTCTCTTCTTCTCTCCTCCTCTTTCTCTTCTCTCTCCCCTTCTTCTCTCTTCTACCTCTTTTTCTCCTCATGGGCCCACAACTGACTAGGGATCAGGAGGGGGCGGCTTGACTCGTAAGCCCTAGGGGGCGCTGTTGCAGTAGGTCAAAGGGGGGGGAGCTTCTGCGAAACCTGGGGGGGTGCTCAGCCTGCGGACAGTAGAGGAGGGTTGCTACCTGTCATCGAGGGAGGAGGGGGAGGTTTATAAGGTGGAGGGGGAGGCGGTGCCTCCCGCCACCTGGGGGGGCTGCATGCCCCCCCTTATTATTAACTTCACTCCCTCTCTCTCTTTCTCTCTCCTCGCCATGCACACGACATGGGGAGAGAGAGGGAGAGATAAAAAAATTTAAAAAAATTTAAAGGGGGGGAGGCACGAGGGTCACGGGGGGAAATGTTACATTTTTTGAGCCATTTTTAAAAGCGGAAAAAGACCCTAAGACGTGTAAAAGAGTAAAATTTTCATGGAAAATAAAATGGTTGTGGATCAAGGAGTTGGAGTGTTTTTAGATGTATTTTGATGCTAGCAATCCAACGCAAGTTTCCATTTGTCAAATCGGAGGTCGTTTGATCTTCCATTTAATCCCTGCAAGGTTTGGCATTATGAAGCAGCCATTAGATTCGAAAGCTAGAAAGCATTTGAAAAAGGCCAAGTTGATATATTTCGATGCCAAAAAGCTACCCATCCTATCCGTTTGGGATTTAGAGCTCGTTTGGCCCTCCATCCCCGCCCTCCGTCATCCAAGACATAACCACTTTCGAGAAGTATGAACATGCAAAAAAATTGAATCAATTAACTTCTAAAGTTAATGATTAAGCTACGAGCTTAAACAAAAAACATTCTTTTAACATGGAGGAGGGGGGTTTGGGGCAGGGGGAGAGGCACAAGTTTTTGACACCCCCTCGATTTGGATGATTATGGCTTTTTGAGCTGCACTAATTGGGAAGAGATGGAAGACATATCCTCGCCGATCTACGTGTTGAGGGCTTCAATCCGACTATATACACATGCAATATGATGCAAGGAATGAAAAAACCCTTATTTTAGTCTTTCTCTCTCCTCTCTATACCTTGTTCTATGTGAGAGAGGGGTGGGGGGATTGAAGTGATAGATTTTGGAAGTGTGACGATGCGCGAGTGTTATAAAGCGTAAATTGAAGGTTGGGGATCCATCAATGGCTAGGGAAGGGCATCAACATCTTCTCGACTTTGAAATACTTGCGACTTCATATTAAATTAAATGCATAAGTTCTTGTTTTTTACATTTTATGATAAATCTTTCATGAATGATATGAAAAATAGTTTCAAATGATTGAAAATGATTTTTAGTGCTTGAAAAATTGGAATTCTCAATTGGTTTTTATTATTTGTATATTTAAAATGAAAATCAAGAAAATCGACAATGCAAAAATTGCAAGATTTTAGAGAGATTGAAGATTACATGTGTTTTCATGGTTCTTTTGGTGTTCATATGGATTCATATGAGGTATAATGTTAATTTCTAGTTCATGTCAACTCTACATATTTGAAAATTAAAAAAATAAATAGTAAATAATAAAATAAATCATTAAAAATAAAAAATGGAGAAAAATAGATTTTACGCATGAAAAATTTACAAAAATTTATGAATGTGTCTATGAATGTATGGTGGGGCTACAGCATGAGGTTTAGCCTCAACTTATTCCCATTCTTTATGTTATAATGTGTATTTATTATTTTTTACATATGAAAAAGACATAAAAATACTCTTTACATCTACCAATGCAAGCAAAACCTTAACTATAGGGGGGAAGGGCTGTGGAAAGTTGAATATCATGTGGAATGTTGATTTTATGCATATTTGACATATAGGTTTTATTCGTTCAAAGTTTAAGAGAGGGTCATAGCATGAATTACTTCGGTGTTATCTGAGCAACAACACACTACGTTAGGGTGAAAACATGAAAAGGATTGTTTGCACATAATCCATGTTGTTTAATCTATAAGTTTACTTGTTTGTGTGCTCTATGGAATTCACTGTGCATCGACATTCTATATATGTTGTGTCATGAGAATCATCTCCTAGGTGCATACCACTTGTTTGCAAATATTTCACCCACATTAAGTGTGAGGTTCCCTAAGAAGTAGGTTTAGATAATCGTTTCCTTTGGGGCCCGATTTGGTAAGGATTGAATTATCTCCTCGAACAAGCATTAAAAGAGAGGACTATGTTTTGTATGTGCTTTATGTTGAAATAGTGCATCTTGGGGCTAATCCCTAGGGTGCAGGAGAGGCGTAGTGGGGACACAGCAATAAGCTAGGGAGTGCTCCTTCATTTGTGCCATGAGTTTTTAGACATCATTATGTTTGGATACTCAATTTCTTGAAGTCAAGAAGGGCAACACGTTGGACTATGATTTAGAAATAATACCTACAAATGCATTCTTTGGTTAAATCAATCCATAGTGTCTATATGCTCCTAGCCACAAGGTCGTGTGGTTATTTAGGTGAGTCTAGGAGGCCCATCTAGAGCCCTAGAGCTAGTGTCAAGTCCATTTTTTGTCATGACACTAAGTCACACATAAAAATGAAGGGATAGGACACTAATTGACCACACAAACTAATTATACTTGAGTCACACTGAGTCATTTATTATATTACACATGATTGATGACAATTATTGTGCAATTGTCCTATGGTATCCAATGTTGGTACTAGAGCTTGATTCTCAACAGAAGCTATAAAGACTAAATTCAAAAACTTTCCATTAGGAAATTTTGATTTTATTTTAGAAACTAATTGCCTTATATCCAAGGACACTGATATCCAACGTGTTAAAGGACTAGTTACCTTCAAATATTCACAAGGAGAAAAGGTTCATACTCAAGGAAAAACTAGAATCTCCAAGATCTAATATGTTTAGAGGATTGAGGAAAGGACAAGGATATCTAATCTACTTGATCAAGCTAAACAAGATTGATAAGTCTAAGGTTGAAAAGAACCTTTATATCTTAGAAACTACTCAAAAGTTCTCCCTAGAGAACGTAAGGATATGTACATGAAGCTCATGACATTAATCATGATATTGGTTCAACCCAAGAGATAAATCAATGTCAAATATTCTTGATATCAACATGAAACTATTAAAATCAAGAAATGGTCATGACAATTGCTCAAATTTATCTAGCCAAGGAGCTTACCTTGGGCAGCCCTCATTCTCTTTTAGAAGAGGAAGGATGGCCTACGTGCCTAACTAGGTCATTATTAAAACCAACCATCATATTCTTCATATCAATGAGCTACTTAATCAACTCCATGAATCAAGAGTCATTACAAATATTCACTTGAGAATTTGAATACTACCAAATGAAAGAGTTAGATATCCCAAAGATAGCCTTCAACACACACATTGGTCACTATGACTAATTAGAAATCCTATGTTAGAACAAGCAATATGATAAGAAGGGAAAATCCATCTTCCTTTTGTCAAGTATTCAATATAGGACTTACAAGATGGTACAAGTCATTCATAAAGGACTATGGTGAAAGTGCAACATGCTAAACCAATCTTCTTAAGATGTCTAGTCAAGTTTATTAGGAAGAATTCCATCAAGTGATCCTTGATCAACTAAAGCAATATCTTATGATCACCCTATCAATTAACTCTTCCATTTCACTCAAAGACTTTAGGTGATTACTATGCAAGAAGAAGCTATTGTTTTGGATCACAACTACCAAGCTTTCATAACCTTAATGCGACAAGAAGGATCATCAAAGAAAAAGAAATATAAGACAAAAAAAAAATCTAGATCAAGCTATACATCTTCACTTTTTGAAAAGGATATACATTCTAGTCATGAGATATTAAGAAGAAGATT
Source organism: Lygodium microphyllum (assembly GCF_053477565.2). Classification (NCBI taxonomy): domain Eukaryota; kingdom Viridiplantae; phylum Streptophyta; class Polypodiopsida; order Schizaeales; family Lygodiaceae; genus Lygodium; species Lygodium microphyllum. The sequence continues at coordinate 41,512,645 of NC_141152.1, forward strand.
CTATGGGAAGATATGAAAGGATAGGTGGATACTCAAGTTGTGCCAATATGTAAATGTAGCTAAACAAGATACCATTTCAAGAGAATTAAGATTCTTCAAAAACTTCAACCTTTAGATATTTCTCATTTGAACAAGTCTTAGCCATTAGCATGCTACCAATCTAGACAAGTTTTCAAGGTGGATATGAAAGCTCTATAGGTGGATACTCAAGTTGCACCAATATGTAAATGTAGCTAGACAAGCTACTGTGTCAAAAGAATTAAGATTCTTCAAAAACTTCAACCTTCAGATATTTCTCATTTGAAATGGTCTTAGACATTTGCATGCTACCAATCTAGATAAGTTTGGATATGACTCTGTCATGGTTGTGGTGGATATGCTAATAACGAAAGTAGAACACCTCATTCTAGTAGAGAAGATTTATCCAAGGATCTATGTATATTGTAACATTGCCATATTGTAGCTCCCTCACCCACGGTGTTGGCGTTGTGTCCCAACGCATTGATAGCTCCACCCACCCACCATGACAAAGTCCCTTGATGTGCCTTCAGCTACCTTGTACATACTTTTTGGCTATGAATATGATGTGTGGCCCTCAAGATGGGCCCTTGTGCATTCGTGTGAATATGATGGCTATGAATATGATGTGTGGCCCTCAAGTGGGCCCTTGTGCATTTGTGTGAGTATGTTATGATCCGTGTCGTGTTCCGTGTCACATTGGGGTGTTTCATGATGTGTTGAGAGGTCAAAATGGAAAAATTGGGGGAAGGGTCTGGCGCTACTCTAGGGCCTGGACGGGGTCTCGATCGGGTGTCCAAGGGCCGACCATCACACTTGTTCTCAAGGATACTTTACAAACTTCATGGATTACCAAAAGGATAATTCCATATTAGACATTCAAAGCTCACATTAAAGTTTCCGGCTTTCCTATCTCATTCCGTTAAAACCAAATTATGTAAACACTACTTATCATCCTAAAATGGATGGTGAGAAAAGAAAGAATTCATCAAATTAGTAAGTACATAATTAGAGCAAATAAGCTTAAGACATAGATTGAGCATCTACATATCCTAAATCTCATTATCAATGCCACTTAATTATTAATAGAACCTTTCCACAATTCCATTCCAAGATTTGTGTGGCATGCCTCAAGAGAAATACTTGAAGAAATGATGAGCAAGTAATTTGATTTATCATGACATCAAAGCCACCCAAGACTAATAGAAGATGTACACCATTGCTAAAACCAAATCAAACTTCAAGAAAGAAAAAAAATTCCCCAAAAGTTTAGAAAGAGAAATATTACTTAGATAGATGAACCTACTTTTCTCAATGTATATCCAGATTTCATGTCATATCTAGTCCAAGGAGAAACTACATTCATGTCATATCTATATCTTGAGTTCATATCATATCTATTTGAAGGAGAAAATAATTTAAACATTTATTTTCTTACAATTATAGTCCTTGAGTGCAACCAAGTAAAATACATGACTTCCCACACTATAGAATGTATTTTAGTTTTTGTTATGGTAATCATTACGAATCATGTGGCAAGGGGACTTGCTTAAGTTGGTGTGCCAAATACACACTATACACATAAGAGGAAGCTCACTCAGGAACACAAAAAGATGGATGGATGCCAAAAAAATTTCTTTCTAGTTTCTTCTTCTTCTTTCACACAAATACAATAAACACAAAGTATAGATAAGATACAATATAAAGGAAAGTGGCCTACTAAGCCAAACATTGCATAAATGACTATATTAATTGATTAGTGCTATAAATATGCTATAGCTATAGGTAGGTGCAATAAACCAAATATAATAAGTGATCATTCACTGGTCATGTGAGGATCAAAATGATCCCAACATGCTAAGTATAGATATTCAGGCCCATCAAACCAAGTCATCCATCATCAATGTTTGCATATATTGAGCTTGCCTTCTCAACACTCCCCCTCAAGCTCATGTGGTGCTAACATATACCAACTAACATATACCAAGTCAATCTCTCTTGCAAGAACCTTCTCTCTCATTAAGTTGTCATGTGCCTTATTGTATTTTATTCTAGCATGCAAAATTGGGTTCCTAGCTAACTCAAATGCTACTCATGTTGTCATAGTGAATGGCAATTAGACCATCCCTATGCACATCAAAATCACCTAATAACTTTTGCAGCCATACCACCTCACACGTTGCCATAGCAGTACCTCTTTACTCAGCCTTTGTACTTGATAAAGAAACTCTAGGTTACTTTTTACTACTCCACATAACTACTGTACTATCGAGGGAAAACATAAATTTGTTGGTAGATCTTTTGTCAAACATGGCACCATCCCAATCTGCATCTGTGTATCTTGATACCTATATATCCTTACGCACATAATAAAAAATCCATAATGCTAAGTGGACTTCACATACCTCAATATGTGTCTCAATATGCGTCTAACTACATCCAAATGAGGCTTTCTAGGCATTTGCATAAATGAACTGACAAGGACAATAGCATAACTCAATACTAGCCTTGTGATAGTCATCTAAATCAAACTCTCTACTATCCTCCTAAACATACTAGGGTCGTCTATCTCATCATTGCACCCAACTTCATATTTTGCTCCAATGGCATTGAAAGAGACTTTGTCATACCATACTTAGACAACCCATACTATCTTTGGGACAGCCATATACCATCCTCACACCCAACCCCAATACCAAGAAAGTACCTTAGCTCACCCAAATCCTTCATCTCAAACTTCTTCTTCAAAAATTCCTTAACTTTGGCAATCCCACTATTAATGTTATCTATAATAATCCGGTCATCCACATAGAGGACTATGATGGCCAAACTTGCATCTCCCTTTCTCACATAAAGTGAGTGATCATCATTAGAAACATAAAATTCAATGTTGACAAGATACTCTCCAATCCTATCAAACGATGCTCTAGGTGCTTGCTTCAGTCCATAAAGCATTTGCTTTAACCTACAAACATATGTGGGATGTTCTAAATCCTGAAATCCTATTGGCTCCTCCATATATACCTCTTCTTGCAATTCACCATGCAAAAATGCATTCTTTAGATCCATTTGTTGTAAAGTCCAACCTTTTGGTTTCCATCCTAGAAACTAGACTAAATTTCTCTCCATAATCTATGCCATATATTTGAGCATAGCCTTTTGCAACTAGCCTAGCCTTATACCTACTAACAAAACCATTTTCATTATGCTTGATTTCATAGGCCTACTTATAACCGATATCTTTCTTGCACATAGGCAATGATACTACATTCCAAGTCTTTTTGGCCTCTAATGCAACCACCTTATCACCCATTGTTGCATCCCAATGAGCATGGCCAATAGTATTGTGAAAACAAGTGGGCTCAAGATCCTCAACCACCTTTACCATATAAGCATAATGGTGAGCTACATAACCTTCAAAACCAAATCTTTTAACATGATATCTAACCCTGCTAGACTTCCATACCACTTGATCACTCGGTGGAGCCTTTACATTATTGTTTGCTCTCTCTACACCTAGTGTCATGATTGAATAAATACCAAGATCATCATCCAAACTCTCTAAACCACTCAAATCTCCATCAAACTTCAAATGACTAGCAGATGCACCTAAAGATGTGGGACTGCTACCTAGTGTAACGTGTCCCCCTTTCCACTTGTAGGACACGTCTTAGCATCCCATCAGGAAGAGAGTCCAGAAAGCGCCGCTCGGCACTCCCATGGAATGTCACGGGTTTGCGATCTAGGTCTTCTTGAGTCTGCCATGAAGCGGAAGCATTCCGGCCATTCCCACTTAGGACCGACCTGAATCAGGGTTTTTCTAATGGTCAAGTTCCTAGAAAGTAACTAGCGTCGAACCCTAAACAAACTACTTGTGCAGAATCATCAGGGTCAAAGCGGATTTATACTGCACTTGGTTCAAGGAGAATGGGAAACGAGAGGGATGCGAAGCTCAACCTCTCTACCCGTAAGGCATAGTCCCATCCTGTTCCCCTAAAATAGTATAAATCGAGACTCTAGCTTTCTAGCTTCTAGGTCAATTCTTTTGAGAAAAGATTCTGGCCAATCGGGACCACCCTTCCGTAGAACGAATCCATGGTCACATCCACCACACTTTCCTCAAGTTGCTTTAGTTATCTAATTACCTATCACATTTAATTTGACAAGAAAAAACAGCTTCCTTAATTAACCAATTTAGCACTGGTTCCTTCACATAACTTAGGCACTGACATAGAAAAACAATGACAAGCAAGTTCCTTTTCAACATTTGATCTTTATTTACCAGTCTTTGGAATACATCATATAATCCATCCCGAAGGCTAATCCATAATCCGCCCGAAGGCTATTCTGTAATCAGCCCGAAGGCTATTCCAACAATCCTCAAGGATCGCTATTCCAAGTTTCTGCCCGTAGACTAGTATGCGGGCCTCGAGATCCGATCTTGAGTCACGTCAGCCTCTTGTGCAAGGTCCAGAGGCAAGGGATTTGCGACCAGAGCCCCCTGGCACCCAAGCATCCTCCTGCTCCAAGTAGCACCCACAGAGAGACCTCTCGTGGTGGGTTCGGTCCACGTACCCGGCGCGGCTAACAACCCCCTTGGATAGGGTCACGTAGACAATCGGGAGTAACTGATACTGCCTCTCCCTCTAGGCTTTCAACCTAAAGCATTAATTATTTTCCACCATTAGTTCCTTGAGCAAAGAAGAACAAATAGTGCTCCTAAGTGTACAAACACAAGCACTACAGTGGTTGTTAATACGGCCAACTGCTAAGGTATAATTCCTTCTCTCCGAATACATCTAGCATTCGATCCGGGATCAATTTTGACTTGGAAAGATCCCAAGGGTTTCATAAGCTAAGTTTCTTACTTGCCGTCTTTCCTTGGGTTAGGGATTATACCCTGTTAACCCAAATTATCAATACTTTAGGTTTCCATATATTATGGTCAATAGATCCTGGACAGCCCCGTTGTCCTCACTTGATTGGTCAATTGCTTGCTAGGCAATTCATAATTTCCCTAACTTGGAAAATCAGCCCCAAGGAAGGGTTATGTAACATGATGACTACTTATCCTCTAGAAAATTAGACTTGTACCTGCCAACCTTGTTCTAAGGAGTGGCAATACTATTTTGTCAATTAGACACAACACCATGCAACATTGTAATTTGTTGCACGAGATAAGTGTTGCACCTAACTTGTGGGATTATTTCTCCCATCACACGGTACCCTTGGCTAAGAATACGTTTTGTCAAGATGTATGGTTTGGGAGTCCTAATGACCCAATCCAACCCTAACCCTACTAGGCCAATAACGCTTTGGCCCTAGGGTTCCTAATTTCCTTGCGGAAATCTAGCATTTGGTCATCCGATCATTAGGGTAAGAACCCTAGGTCAATCTTGCATGAGTGTCTAGCTAACCCTAACATTCCATGAATGTGCGTAGGATCTTTGGGATTGGAAATATTAGGTTTGCAATCGGAGTGCAATACTAGGCAGAATTTTAAAGTAATTTAACCGTACCTAGCACTTTGAGTGATCGTCGTACGTAAACTAATCGTATCTTTATAATTTTGATGTGAGCTACTTAACTAAAAGCGGATCACTTGGTTGATCCATCCAACCCATGAGTAAAGATGACCTCACTTTAAAGATGCAATTACATTCTTCTATAATTAGCAAGTACTTTCCCCTAAAAGATGCAAGTAACTGGGAGATAGGCAAGATGCATCATTCCATGCGAGTATGCAACTTCAACCCATAGACCTTCGACTTTTATGCAACTTAGAGATAATTCTTTTCCTTGCCCTATACTATGTTGATGCAACAAAATCAAAGCTTTAATATTCTTAATGAAGATGCATTCAAACTTTGATAAAAAGAACTCCATGCATGAGCGAATACCATGAGTCCATCATTAAATTTATCCTTCTTTTAGTACTTAACCCGACCTAAAATGTAACCATCTTCGCATGCAATTTGCAAAGTTCATAATTCCTTTCCATGCATTGCAATTATTTGGACATTATATTATATGCGAATCACAACTATGCATTATGTGTTATATGACATGTCCCATGTGCGATGCAACAAAGGTGCCTTTGTACAATTCTGACTATTTACTTATGCATCATGTGTGTAGGATTTGCAACTTGACCATGGAAGTGTAAGCAATTTCAAATGCACGACATGCAACTAGATTTTATAATCGGGTGAGTAAATAAATTCCCCAATGTACTCAAACTTGTCTATGAGAATTAAAGACATGCTTAAATGCTTTTTTTTCATGCGGGACCATTTAACAAAACCTAGGCATTAAGATTCGGGGTATTTTCCACTCGTGTACTCGGGTTGGAAGCCCCCGCGTGTGCACCTCATGACTTTTGCTTAGGATCCATTGATGACGTAGTGGACTTGGAGTCCACGAATTCTCCTTGTCCTTTTTCCCGATCTCCGAAACTGGGGCTTACAAGACCGGTTTTAGAAACCGAGGAAGTCACATGTAAACAAGGCTTATGGAAGCCTTTAGTGGAAGCTTCCAAAGAAGCTTCTAAGCTTTTGTAACAGAAAATGACGTGGAGAGAGAAAAAGGATGATTGATAGGATGATGGAGAGGATGATGAAGGAGATGAAGAGGATGATGATTATGATGATGATGGCGATGGTGATGAGATGGAGGCGGCAGCAGTGTGGCTTGGTTGTGCTCCTCACGGCGGTAGCAGCTCACAGCAACAGGCAGGCTCCACGGTCCCTCTCCCTCCCCTCAAGCTTCAAAGGGGGGGTCTTATAGGCTTGTAAGGGGGGGGTAGCCACACAAGTGGCGGGTGCATGATCCCCTCCCCCCATGCCCCCCCACCACACATCTACTCATACTCCCTCTCCCCGCCATGCAACTGCAGAAGGGGAGAGGATTAATAGTAAAAAAATTTGCAAAATTTTATCAATTATCCATTTTCCTTTTCCCGTGAAGGGTGTTCCCGCGTGGAACTACGAGTTTTTAGCCACGGTCTTACATTCATGACATGGAGCTGGAGTTTATTAATGCGGCAGAGGGAGTACATAGCCCAAAATTTTATCATTGCGGGAGATTATTTTGAACTGCTTTTGCGTGTGATTTTTGGGTCTTCAATATTTCGCAGTGGAAATATTACATTCTCTCCCCCTTAGAGGAATCGAGATGTCCTCATCTCGAGAAGAACTGGGGGTATTGTTGGTTGAGAGTACTTTCATCCATCCAGGTGGCATCCTCTTCGGGGTAATCTTTCCACTGGATGAGGCATTCTCTCAAGGTCGTGGATCTCAAATGCCTCTCCTTAACATCTAAGATCCTGTCAGGCCATAGCTCAAGGACTCCTTGGCTAGGCTTTACAACTTGTTGATCATCAAGCACGTGACTAGGGTTAGGCACATACTTTTTCAATAGACTGATATGGAATACATTATGAACTTTTAGGTTTTTGGGGAGTTGTAATTTGTAAGAATTAGTCCCTAAGCACTTGAGAATCTTGTAGGGCCCACAATACCTTGGACTTAGCTTTTTGCATTCACCCAGGGATAGAGAACTCTTCTTTGTGCGTACGCGAATGAAGACCATATCACCTTCAACGAAGGATTTGTCCTAACGCTTCAAGTCCGTGTAACCCTTTTTTCTATCCTTGGCGGCTTGGATGTCCTATCTTATTGACTTGATTTGGTCATCCATGTCTTCCAGCATCTGCCTTGAAGCTTCAACCCTCAAGGTTGGATCCAAAAAGCTTAGAGGACTACGACAATCGTGCCCATACAATGCTTGAAAAGGGGTCATCTAAATACTTTGTTGGTAAGAAACATTGTAGGCAAACTCAACCAGTGGCAAATGTTGAATCCACTTTTTGGGTTCGCAACAGCAGTGTGCCCTAAGCATATCTTCAATGACTTGGTTGACTTGTTCTGTTTGTCTATCAGTTTGGGGATGATAAGCTGTATTGAAACGAATTTGAGTCCCAATGGCCTCGAAGATAGCCCTCCAAAAGTGAGACGTGAAGAGAGAGTCACGATCACTAATGATTCTTCTGGGTAACCCATGTAATTTGAATATTTCCTTGATGAATAACCTTGCGATGTCTGAGGCTGTATAGTTTGTCATAATAGGAATAAGATGTGCAACCTTGGTGAGCATATCAACCACAACCATAATGGAGTTGTATTCTCCCTGAACTTGGGGCAGGCCAACAACAAAGTCTATACTAATGAATTCCCATTTCATTTGGGGAATGTCAAGTGGTTGCAATTTCCCTAGTATTTTGACATGTTTGGCCTTAATGCGTTGACAAGACAAACATTCCGTGACATATTTGAGAACGTCACCCTTGAGCCTCTCCCAATAATAGCTCTTTCTAACCGCATTGAGGGTCTTGGCATAGCCAAGATGTCCTGAGAAAGGGGAGTCATGGGCTTCCCAAAGTATCTTCTACTTAAGTGATTGGCTTGCGGGGATACATAATCTCGTAGCAGACAAGTCCGCTATTGATAGAGAATTCTTGATACTTTCTTGTAGCTTCGGGTCTTGATCTTTGATGGGGATATCCCTTAGCAATTTCTGATAGGTTGGGTCATGGCATGCCTCTTCTCTAGTTAGCTCAAGAATTGGGTTGTTTGGCATGGATACCTTTGTGGCTAGAGATCTTGTTGCTGATGGATCTTGCAAAATCAGAGAATTTAGAAATGCCTTGCGACTTAGTGCATCGGCAACTACATTCTCCTTTCGAGGCCAGTATTTGATTTCAAAATCATATTCTTCCAGTACTTCAATCCATCGGCGTTGCCTCATATTGAGCTCATTCTGGGTAAAAATCCATTTAAGACTCTCGTGGTCTGTCATTAAGGTAAATTTGTTACCCAACAAGTAGTATCTCCAAAGTTTGAGAGCATGGATGATAGCCAACACTTCCAGATTGTGGGCAGCATAGTTCCTTTCATGGCTCTTCAGTTTCCTTGAAGAGTATGCTACAAGATGACCTTCTTGCATAAGCACACATTCTAAGGCAAGTGTGCTAGCATCAGTTATCACTTCAAACTTCTTGCTAAGATCAGGAAGTTTTAGGATGGGTGCTGATACCAAGCTTTGCTTTAGTTTTTCAAAGCTGGACTGTTCAGCAGGTGACCATACAATTGATACTTGCTTCTTTAGTAGATCAGTCAGAGGTGCTGCAAAGCATAGTTTTTGATAAAGACATTGTACCATCCTATCAATCCAAGAAAACTACGTATTTCTTTGACAGTTGTTGGCTTTGGCCACTCCAGAACGTCTATGACCTTGGTCGGGTCTACTGAAATTCCTTCCGCTGATACAATGAATCCCAGACATTCAATCTGTCGCTTGAAAAATGCACACTTCTTCTTTGCATAAAGCTTGTGGGCTCTCATTGTTTCAAGAACAATGCAAAGCTGGGGTTCATGATCTTCTTCCTGCTTGGAGTAGCCTAGGGTATCATCAAAGAAGATGAGTATGAAGTCATCAAGATAGGGCCTAAAGATATACTGCATTAACCTGTTGAAGGTAGCAGGTGCATTTGTCAACCCGAATGACATGACTAGGAATTCAAAGTGTCCATACCTTGTGTTGAATGTCATCTTCGGGATATCTTCTTCCTTGATCCTTATCTGGTAATATCCAGACCTGAGATAAATCTTAGAGAATATCTTCGCACCTTGAAGACGGTCAAGAAGTTCATCTATTCTTGGAATGGGGTATTTGTTCTTAATGGTTGATTGATTCAACCCTGTATAGTCAATGCATAGCCGAAGCGTTCCATCTTTCTTCTTCTTGAACAACACTGGAGCTCCCCATGGTGAACTGCTAGGACAGATGTAGCCTTGGTCTAACAGTTGCTTGAGTTGCTCCTTCAGCTCAATCGCTTCTGGGATGGACATCCTATATGGTCTCTTTGTGATTGGTACAGCTCCTGGTGCTAGCTTCATTTTGTGATCGACTTCCCTTTGAGGAGGAAGTTCTGTCAGCTCTTCAGGAAATACGTCTTCATATTCCTTTAACCATGAAGGTTCTTTCCTAGACTCCTGATTCTGATCTAGCTTGTTTAGCTTAATCAAATAGATAGGTAGCCCCTTTCTGACTCCTTTTATTATCTAAGATGCTTTGGCCAGTTGAATTTTTGGCATACCAGCCTCTCCTTGAGTTGTAACTAGTTCCCCTTCATAATTCTGGAAGGAGACTTGGCCCTTTCCACAGTGAATGTGGGCGTCATTGGGTATTAGCCAATCCATTCCGAGCAAACACTCGTGGACACCTAGGTTCATAAACCTGAATCTAACCGAAGTCGAGTTTCTACCCAGTAGGAATTTCACCTTAGCAGTTTGCCTTGTACAAGAGACCTCACGACCATTTTCTAATTCCACAAGTAAGGTAGGTGCACCTTTTGTGGCTATTCCTAATCTTTTTGCACAGACTAGTGACAATTGGGGATAACTAATACTACCTCTCCCTCTAGACTTTCAACTTGAAGCATTAATTATTTTCCATCATTAGTTCCTTGAGCAAAGAAGAACAAATAGTGCTCCTAAGTGTACAAACACAAGCACTATAGTGGTCGTTTATACAGCCAACTGCTAAGGTATAATTCCTTCTCTCCGAATACATCCAACATTCGATCCAGGATCAATTTCCACTTGGCAAGATCCCAAGGGTTTCATAAGCTAAGTTGCTTGCTTACCCTCTTTCCTTGGGTTAGGGATTATACCTTGTTAACCCAAATTATCAATACTTTAGGTTTCCATATATTATGGTCGATAAATCCTGGACAACCCCATTGTCCTCACTTGATTGGTCAATTACTTGCTAGGCAATTCATAATTTTCCTAACTTGGCAAATCAGCACCAAGGGTTATGTAACAGGATGACTACTCATCCTCTAGAAAATTAGACTTGTACCTGCCAACCTTTTTCTAAGGAGTGGCAATACTATTTCGTGAATTAGACACAAAACCATGCGACGTTGCAATTTGTTGCACGAGATAAGTGTCGCACCTAACTTGTGGGATTATTTCTCCCATCACACGGTATCCCTTGGCTAAGAATACCTTTTGTCAAGATGTAGGGTTTGGGAGTCCTAATGACCCAATCCAACCCTTACCCTACTAGGTCGATAACGCTTTGGCACTAGGGTTCCTAATTTCCTTGCAAAAATCTAGCATTTGGTCATCCGATCATTAGGGTAAGAACCCTAGATCAAGCTTGCATGAGTGTTTAGCTAACCCTAACATTCTGTGAATGTGGGTAGGATCTTTGGGACCGCAAATATTAGGTCAGCAATCGGAGTGCGATACTAGGTAGGATTTTAACATAACTTAACCCTACCTAGCACTTTGAGGTGATCGTCATACTTAAACTAATCGTATCTTTATAATTTTCATGTGAGCTACTCAACTAAAAGCGGATCACTTGGTTGATCCATCCAACCCGCGAGTAAAGATGACCTCACTTTAAAGATGCAATTACGTTCTTCTATAATTAGCAAGTACTTTCCCCTAAAAGATGCAAGTAACTGGGAGATAGGCGAGATGCATCATTCCATGCGAGTATGCAACTTCAACCCATAGACCTTCAGCTTTTATGCAACTTAGAGATCATTATTTTCCTTGCCCTATACTATGTTGATGCAACAAAATCAAAGCTTTAATATTCTTAATGAAGATGCATTCAAACTTTGATAAAAAGAACTCGATGCATGAGTGAATACCATGAGTCCATCGTTAAATTCATCTTTCTTTTAATACTTAACCCGACCTAAAACGTAACCATCTTCGCATGCAATTTGCAAAGTTCATAATTCCTTTCCATGCATTGCAATTATTTGGACATTATATTATATGCGAATCACAACTATGCATTATGTGTTATATGACATGTCCCATGTGTGATGCAATAAAGGTGCCTTTGCACAATTTTGACTATTTACTTATGCATCATGCGTGCAGGATTTGCAACTTGACCATGGAAGTGCAAGCAATTTCAAATGCACGACATGCAACTAGATTTTATAATCAGGCGAGTAAATAAATTTCCCAATGTACTTAAACTTGTCTACGAGAATTATAGACATGCTTAAATGCATTTTTTTCATGCGGGACCATTTAACGGAACCTGGGCATTAAGATTCGGGGTATTGTCCACTCGCATACTCGGGTTGGAAACCCCGGTGTGTGCACCTTGCGACTTTTGCTTAGGAGCCATCGATGACGTAGCGGACCTGGACTCCGCGAATTCTCCTTGCCCTTTTTCCCGATCTCCGAAACTGCCTACTAGGCCGAGATTTCTCTCCCGCGTAGAAACTGGGGCTTACAAGACCGGTTTTAGAAACCGGGGAAGGCACGCGTAAACAAGGCTTATGGAAGCTTCCAAAGAAGCTTCTAAGCTTATGTAATAGAAAATGATGTGGAGAGAGAAAAATGATGATTGATAGGATGATGGAGAGGAGGTTGAACACTACAACAAAAAGGTCTCTTAGATGCACTTTTAGAGGTGATTTTTGAATATAGAGAAAATCTTACGGGCACGTCTATCCACCCGTCTATTTGCGCGTCTATAGCCTCACGTCTATTATCGCATGTATAAAGGAATTTACACGCAAAAATAGACATGCAACAGATGCACATATACACGCGTGAATACAAGCGCATAAATCCGGGTTCGCCTACACACACAAAAGATCAAGGTTGCTTACGTAAACATGGTGGAGAAAAAGTTATAATTAGCTATACTTTTAATAGGAAAGTAAGAAAAACATACCTCCTCTGCTTGTCGAATCCTCATAGCCCGGTTGTATTGGTCCTCAGTGATGAAACCCTCCTCATAGAAGTGAAGCCATGTGGTTGCACAGTTATGGCCTCGATGGTAATCTACCTCTCTAGGAGTAGGTATCCTACCAACGATAGTAGTCTACAAAACAATCATGATATATACAAACAATTATGGGACACAATGTATTAGAAAAATTTATATAAAGAATTGAAAGAAATATAAATTTTAAAAAACTAAAAATCAAAATATACTTACAAACTCCGCCTCCCACGACTCTCTGCTGCCGATCCATAACCCATGGTTTCCATTTGGATCCGTCGCACCTCTGCATGCTGGCGACTCTTCACTTTCTCTGCTGCTTTCTTCTTGGCTTTCTTCCGCTCTATGCAGTGGCACATAGGTGGTTGGCTATAGGCTCCACGCCCCTCCTCCTACCTCCGTAGTGAGTCCCTGGCACGTGTCATGAGATGGGATCTTTTGTTGTGAAGCAAATCCCTCACTTTTGTGCATCCCCAATCATCCGAGAATCGCTGACCCTCAGGATTTGGGTACCTCCTATGGACTGCCCTCAACACCTCCTGCCACAAGCCGCTTTTCTAATTTTTGAAGTAGACGAAACAATCTTTATACATCACATGCACGACGCTCCTCATGCATGCCATTACATCCCTTCCTTCATCATCATGGAAGATCCCACCAGTACCTGTAACTCTATAGTACTGGCGTACTGGCTCCTCTACATGATCTACTGGTGAGGGTGATTGCTTGCCACCTCCTAGGCAACCCCCACACAAGCCTCGTCCTCCTCCTCGACTCTCCCTCCTCCCTCTCTGTCGACTACCCTCTGTCTCACTAGATGCACGTGTGTCAGCTGACGCTTGTGCTTCAATCAATGCATGTACAGGTGCTGCACATGGAGTACCTGCAATTGAAGTCTGGGAAGTAGTGCCAGGCAAAGACGTCAGAGGCGTTCCAGACATGACGTTGAACACCTCGTCTGTTGTGGGAGAGCGGCCAAGGTGTCTAGTCATCTCTCCCATGAAGTCTTCCCTACTAGGAAAACCTCCAAAAAATGCATTGACCCCCCTGTTGAACAAGGCCAATGTATCATTCATGCGATCCAAATCCGGGTCATTGCTAGATGAACCAGGATGTGAACCAGGATGTGATATTTGCAAAAAAAACACAGGAAAAAGACAAATTTGTTTGCATACAAAAAATCATATATTACCTTCATCCACACCTAAACATTTTCAAAGAGCCATAATCCTTGATCCAATCCAACATTAATTATGAAAAATTATTTAGTGAGCCTAGAATCATTATGTAAGGCTTTTGATACTCACACATAGAAAAAATACATGGATGCTCGTGGCACTTGAAAGTGCTAATAATCTAGCTTTCTTTAGACATTGAGCATAAAACTTAAGTGCTAATGCTTCTCATAAATATGAAAACTGATAAACATAAACATGGGATTGGTCACATTCATCATTGCAAAAATATATTGTTTAGACAATGAAAATTGTTTTTTATCAGAGCTGGCACTGGCGTGTGTATAACCGCATCTAAATTGTAGGATAGACGCACTCTCAGACGCGTCCCTAAAGTCAACCCTCTGTCCAGAGCACGTCTATATCCGCATCTGAGATGCAGTATAGACGCGCTATCAAACGCGGTTTCTAGGTCAATGCTTCTAGCGCATGCGTGTATCATCGCTTGTAGGCTGCAAAGTACACGTACCTGGAGATGCGACTCTGAAGTCAAAGCATCTGTGTAGAGCGCGTGTATTCTCGTGTCTGCGATGCAGAATGCACGCGCTCTGAGATGCGGCCTCAGACGCAATGAGAGAAAACATTTCTTCGCGTCTATCCCTGTGTCTACATTGAAATGTAGGCGCGCTCAATCGGCTGATTTCAGTCCGATGACCGCCATTCATGATTTACAAAATGCAATACTTAATGGAATCGAAAATCCTAATACACAGAGAGAGAGAGAGAGAGAGGACTCACCTTGGGTGTTTGGTGTGGCGGATGGTGGCGCTTCTTCCTTCTCCTTCTTCCTCTCCTTGGTAAGTTACTCTCCCTTGATGCTTGCTTGCTTGCTTGCTGCTTCTTCTTCCTCTTGTTCTCCTCTCTCTTGTTCTCTCTTTTTTCCTCTCCTTGGCTTTCCTTTTTCCCTTCTTGTGTGTTTGAAATGAAAGAAGAGGTGAGTCATGAGAAGGTGAGGCATGAAGAGACTGCATGTCGGCTAAACTCAAGCTTCAGAATCGCAAAAAACGTAGGAAAGGAAAGGCATAGTTTGAAAAGAAATGATTTAAGTATGTTTTGAATTTTGACGTGTGCGTCTATTTTGGCGTGTATATTCAAGTCTAAGTTTACGTAAACGCGCATATAGATGAGAACGTAGATGCGCAAATAGACGTTAATTTAGACGCGTACGTAAACGCAAATATAGACGCACATTTAGGTTTTATCATAATTTTTTGTTTTTAAGATAAGTTTTAATAGTGAATTCTTATCATAAGTTTTAATGTATTTATGATGAGTTTTGTGTATTTAAAATTGAGATCTTAGAATAATTAATACGCTAGCTTGAAGTTTTTATGTGAATATATGAATGACAAATATTTTGATGTTGTCATGAATTAGGTTTAATCATGTCATCGTCATCACCTAGTGCAGTGCATGCTGATGAGTCAATGAGCACATCCTCAAGTGAGGATGAAACATTACGTCTTCATAATCGAGATGCATGGCTACGATGAAAAATTAAATGCATGTGTGATCATTGTCGAGGGTGTATTTTTTGAGCACGTCGAATTGCAATGTCACACCTCAGCTTGTATGGAGAATGGGACCGAGAAAAATCATCGGTATTCATTGTTTTTTTTAACACTAAGATTGCCAGTCTATGTTACTCAATATATATCAACGTACATGAAACTTCCTTTTGTGGTTGAGCAGGATGCGGTGCCACATCTTCAGATGCTCCCTCCCGGGCATCGAGAGGCTACAAAACATCAACGCGAAGAGGCAGAGTCTTTGGACAACATGGTACACCATCAACGCGAAGAGGCCCCATCAAGTCGTAGAGGATGAGACTTTGGACAACATGGTACACCATCTATTTTCGCAACCGGTTCAGGGAGAAGGTCACTCTATGAAGCTAGATGATCCACTATACGTAGCATCATCTACTCCATTGTATGAAGGTTGTACGTACTCCATTCTTTGTGTCTCCCTTGAGATACTTAACTTGCAAACAATTTATGGATGGAGTAATGTCAGTTTGGATGCGTTATTGAAGTAGGTATCAATTCAGTTTGGCTTATGAATCATATTATTAATTGTTCTATTTTGAAATCAAACAAAAATATATGTTGGTGTTTTTTTAACTCACTTTTAAAAATATATGTAGGTTATTATCACAAATGCTTCCAAAAGGAAACAAATTTCCAACTAAGAGAGAGCAAGCAAGACATTACTTGACATCTCTGGGAGGCCTCAATTATGTCAAGATCCATACATGTGTCAATGATTGTGTCTTATTTCGTGGGATTCATGAGTTTGCACGAGAGTGTCATGTTTGTGGCGAATCAAGATACAAAGTGGAGATGAAGTCAATGGATGTGCCTCGTAAGGTTTTGCGATATTTTCCGATTGTTCCACGTATAAAACTTATGTTCAAGTGTAAGTCTATTGGAAAGCTCATGTCATGGCATGCTAGTCATCGTTCAAGTGATGGAAAATGGAGGATCCCTACAAACACACCGGCATGGCAACATATAGATAATTTGTGGGCCGTTTTCAAAGAAGAGCCAAGATATTTGAGATTTGGTTTAGGTATAGATGGAATCAATCCATTTGGCATCAAAAGCACGTCATACAGTGTATGGCCAATGATATTGGTGAACTATAATATTCCTCCATCCATGGCAATTAAAAAGGGACATGTAATGTTGTCCCTTCTGATTCCTGGAAAGCACAAGGTAAAAAATATGGACATTTACTTCAAGCCTTTAATTGAAGAGTTAGAAGTGTTATGGGAAGGTATTGAGGTGCAAGATACAAGCGCATCTGCATCCTCTAGAGATTTCACATTGAAGGCCATGTTATTGTGGACCATGCATGACTTTCCAGGATACGAAGAGTGTTTAGGTACATGTATATAACTCTATATTTGAAATTCAAGACTTGAATCAATTACATTTTATTAATTCACTTGTTTTTTCAAGTTTAACCACTTCAAAATATCATGCATGCCCTACTTGCGGTCCCTCTCTAGTTTCCTCTAGGCCGGCATGTTTAAAGAAGGTTATCTACGACAATCATTATCGATTTCTTCCTATTGACCATCCCAAATATGTTCTCCCTACTAATGGAATGACTCCACAATCTCTAACCATTCGAGATTGGAAGGAGAGATGAATTAATATCGACAGTCACCCTCCACTCGGCATGAGTCAATAAGAAGTGCATTTCTCTCGATTAACTTTAAAGTATTTAGTATGATGAATTGTTTACATAATATATTGTTTGTTTGTTAGGATCTCTATATTTTTTCATCTTCCATACTAGACTGAACTCAAGATCAATCACATGTTGGACCCCATGCACATATTCAAAAATGTTGTATCTACATTATGGGATCACTTGATAGGGGCTCGTGATTCAGTCAATGTAAGGGAGGATTTACGTAACATTGGTCGCATGAGACGAGCCTGGCCACGCATTGGACCCAGAGGAAAGATTGAGCTACCCCATGCACCTTGGATGTTGTCAAAGAACGAGAAAAAAATAGTGAAGGAACAAATATGTAGCTTTCGAACACCCACAGGATGTATGAGATGTCTCAAGGGAGCCTTCATAAAGAAAAAGAAAAGAGGTGTGGAGCAACTATCTGGTTTGAAGTCCCACGATTGGCACAAAATGATTCAAGTAAGGGTATCTCTAACCATGAATATAGTAATTAGTGGAGTAACTATGTGTAAACTTTGGGGTATGATGACTTTTTCCTCAACTTATCATTTGATCTATGAATATTGTTTACATTCAGTTCGTACTTCCTACTAGCATATCCCATTGTGTATCCAAAGATGTACGTGATATCATTTACAAGATGGGAGAGCTTGTGAGGTGTGTATACATTGTATTTTTTCATTATATATCTTTGAATTTCTATACAAAAATAAACAATTCTCAAATACATCCTCACAGATACGTATTTATATCTCTGAATATCTTGCTGAAGTGGACCCCTCTCAACCACGACTATGGAAAGATGATGAAGACTTGAGGATGACCTCGATAATACCTCAAGGAAAAGGAATGAGTAAAGTGCTAACAAAAGAAGAACTTCGTAAGTTAAATAGTTTTTGTGTGCTCGATAGTGATATAATGAGCAAATGGATGACACTATATAATGAAGCAAGGGCAATAAGAAAAAGTGAAAGACAATCATTTTGCACCACATATAGACGTAATGTCTCATTTCCAGATCATCTAAATGCACTCCCACGTCATATTGATATAGATTGGTTACATGAGGAAATGGAGAGAATGGAAAAATAGGAGGAAATTAATATATCTCAAGAAGAGTGGGAATACGCATGAGGTTGCTTATTAAAGGTGAGATATACTATCAATTTATTTGTTTCTATAAGTTATATTTTATATAAATAATTGACATGTTTGATCTTTTATCTTTTACTACTAGTGCACATTATTCAATGCTATTTGGTGTGAGGGCAAACATCTCCGAACTCAACATATAGATAAAAAGAGAAATACCCAAGATTGTGGTGTCCTTGCTCACTTCGAGGATGCTAATGGTACCATGGAAGGTTATTGTGGCTTGATCCAAGATATTTTGAAGCTTGACTTCAGACGATTCTTTATATATGTACTGGATGTGAAGTGGTTTAAAGAAGTGGTAACAAATGGTGAGCATTGCACAATCAGACGTCATCCAAGTGGTTTTATAATCATTGACTCTACAAAATTTCACCAAAACAAGAATGACACATTAGTACTACCTCAACAATGCGAGCAGGTAGATATGCAAAAGATAATTTTTTAATATGTATACATGTGATACATATACACAATATAATAAGTATTTAAGTTTCTTGCTTTTGTTTTTCAAATACAGGTTGTGTACCATCCAATGATAAACAATAACCGATGGTGGTATGTCATCCCTATATCTAATCGTTCAAAACCAATATATGGTAATATTACCGACATGGAGATAGCAGATGACAATCCAACAATTAATGATGATGTACATGATGACACCATAATGGATGATATGCGTGATATAGTACAAGATGAACCTCGCAAGGATATTCAAGGAAACGCAGAAGAAGACAATAATGTGATTGTCGATGATATTGATGAAGTTATTGAGCAATATAGCAACACATCTGATAGTGGGATAAACTTATTTGTTTCATTACCTCTTGGTAACATAGACCTAGAAGTAGATAGTTTAGCAAGGGCTGATCTCATTGAAGATGAGATGAATCATTCACTGTAACATACTTAATTTGCTTAATGATTCAATGTGTATTCTTAATTCTATGGTTTTTAGCATGCCCACACGTGTATACTCAAGAATCAATAGTCAAGTTTAAAGCTAAATTGAATTTTTCATAATAAAAAGGAAGTATTTTTTATCATCTTCAAGTAGAGAAATTACGAGATACATATTGTAATGCTTGCTACTAATTGTATAATAAGGTTTCTGTCGCTTGCTGCTAATTACTTATATAAGGCTTGTCAAACTGGAGGAACTGCCATTCATTAGAGAGCAATGCAAAATAATAATTAACTCTGGTTTTTTTATTCAATGATTCAATGTGTATTCTTAATTCTATGGTTTTTATCATGCGCACACGTGTATACTCAATAATCAATTTCAGGTGGTTAAATAATTATTAACTCTGGTTTTTTTATTATATTAAGTCCAATTTCAGGTGATTAAATAATTGTGCGTCTGGAGGCGCGTCTATATTGCATCTATTTACGCGGATATATAGACGCGAAATTCGCATCTATTTACACGCTCTTTTATACGCACATATAGACACACTGATAGACGCGTCCGACTTTGCGCGTCTAACATGCGCGTCTATGCCTCGTTTTTGTTGTAGTGGAAGGAGATGAAGAGGATAATGATGGCGATGGTGATGACGGAGGCGGCAATAGCATGGCCTAGTAGCGCTCCTCACGGTGACAGCAGCTCACGGCGACGGGCAGGCTCCACGATCCCTCTCCCTCCCCTCAAGCTTCAGGGGGGGGGGGGGGTCTTATAGGCTTGTAAGGGGGGGTAGCCACACAAGTGGCGGGTGCATGATCCCCTCCCCCCACACCCCCCCACCACACATCTACTCATACTCCCTCCCCCCGCCATGCAACGGCTGAAGGGGAGAGGATTCATAGTAAAAAAATTTGCAAAATTTTATCCATTATCCATTTGCCTTTTCCCGTGAAGGGTGTTCTTGCGTGGAACTATGGGTTTTTAGCCACAATCTTCCATACACGACACAGAGCTTGAGTTTATTAATGCGCGTGGAGAGAGTACTTAGCCCAAAATTTTATCATTGCGGGAGATTATTTTAAACTGCTTTTGCGTGTGATTTTTGGGTCTTCAATATTTTGTAGCAAAAATATTACACCTAGTCTCCTAGACCAAGGCCTACTATAAATATAGTACCAAATGATGTTTTTGTTCCACTAAGGCTCTTTGATTCTTTATTTTCTTTCTGCATAACTATCATGATGATCATAATCATCCAATGTATCACTACTATACCAATTGCTCATCTTATAAAAAATAACATCCCTACTCATTGTGAACTCACCTATAACAGGGTTATAACAACAATACCCTTTCTACTCTAAAGAATATCCAATAAAAATACATTTTTTAGCCTTTAGATCAAGTTTCTTTAGTGACTCATCTAGCACATGAATGTGTGCAATACAACAAAACACTTTCAAGCATGAGGCATCACGTTTCTTGCTTGTAAATCATTCTTCAAGGATCATTCCATGAACTACAATTGTGGGATTTTGGTTCATAATATAGACAACAGTATGAGAAACTTCAAACCAAAAATGTTTTACTAAAGTCATTTTTTCCATCAATGTCCTTTCAACTTTTACAATATTCATTATTTTTCTTTCTACAATCCCATTTTGTTGTGGGATATACCTACAAGTAAACGGTCTCTTTATCCCATGAGACCTCAAGAAGTCATTGAACTCATTAGAGAGATATTATTCCCCTCCATCTAACCTCAAACACTTAACTTTCAAGCCTATTTCTATTTCAACAATAGCCTTGAAAGTTTTGAAGTGCTCAAATACATCACTCTTTTTCTTCATGAAATATACCCACATCTTTCTTGAACAATCATCAATTAATGTGACAAAATATTTACTACTACTAAGAGATATATTTTGTGTAGGTCCCCAAACATCTGTATGCACAATATTAAGTATATTCTTGCTCACATGTCTATTATGCAAAAAAGGTTGTCTTGATTGCTTACCAAATTAGCATGCTTCACACACTTTATGAAAATTTGCAACTCTAAAAGCAGGTAACCCTATAACCAATCCTTTGCACTACATTAATTTTAGCCTTTGCACATTTGTATATTCAATATGTTTGTGCCATATTTCAAAGTTTATAATAACTCCTTTAACTTTAATATATATATCAGCATTTATAGTAGGAATTCTAGCATCTAAAGTGAACATATAACCAGCTCTACTTTCTTTTGTGACCAACCTATACTTATCATTAAAGCTCCACCATCTAGCCAATAAACACTAAATTCTTTGTGATAGATGGCACATATAATACAACTAACAGACTCATTAATCGACCATCATGCAAGGACAAGAAAGCATTTCTAATGTATGAAATTGGGTGGCAAGAATCATCACCTGATCATCTATATGTAACCTGGATTTTGTAAATCCAACATCTCTCCACCAAACCATTCAACATAGCTAGTCATATAATTAGATGCAGCAGAATCAATATACCATACATCATCATATGTCCTCTTTCCTATAACAACATTCATTATATGTATCATAACAAACAAGCACTCATTTTTTTCTTTATCTTATCGTAAAGATGATGCATAGTTTTCTCGCTGTAATTTAGCATTACAAATATCATTCTTCTTAGCATAACAATGGGATACAATATTACCTATTTTACCACAATAATGACAAATAATACCATAATTTCTCAAACCTCTATTCTTCCATCCACCACTTCCTCTAGAGCTCCCCCTACCTCTAAAGTTTCCATGGCTTCCTAAAACTTGCATTTCACTAAGCTACTAATTTAACATGTTTTGCTAGTTATCACTAGCATGTCCCATACCATGGCCTCTTGAAAACGGCGTGCTACATCCTCTTCTTGAACTTGAGTAAAATGCTTGAACCTATTTACCACTTCTTTTGGATGATTCACCTTGCATGTTGATCTCTTCAGTAAACATGTGAGAGACCACCAACTCATCAAAAACTAAAAATGGATTCTATACATACATAGAAGTGATAAATGATTTCCAAGCCTTTTCATTATTAAGGCCACTCAAAGTAGATGAAACCAAGTCATCACCGTTGAGCATTTCATCAATAGCTTCTAAGGAATCTACAATGATTTTCACCTTAAAACTTATTTATAGATGTCTTTCCTTTCTTCAAGGTATTTAAGTCTTGCTTGAGTTGAATGTTCTATATATTTGTGTTTAGAAAAAACATATTCATGAAGATTGTCCAAGCCACAAGTGAAGTTTTTGCATTTCTAATATGTCCCAATATAATATTATCAATGACTACATATAGCCAAAACATTATCTTTTTATCTTTTGCATTCCATTCTTTCCATGCCTTTAATTCTTCTATAGTCTCACAAGATTACTTAGCTTTGGCTCCTTTTCTTCACCAGAAACAAACTCATAGAGGTATTTTCCAACAATGAATTTTTTCACATGACACTTCCATATGGATATTTTTTATTGTCCAGCTCCTCAATTATGGGATTTTCACAATTCTCTACCATTATCACAAAATTGATACAAAATAACAAGCAAGTATTCTGTAACTTTCACAACAACTACATAGAAACATACTAAGCAGCCTTTTTCACTGATTGCTAAATAGTAAATGTAATTACCATATCAAACTTATGTTTGCTTCCATTGCAAATACCTCAGAACTTACATATTTGAAATCTATAACTTATGCACTCACTTTCGATCAACACAATTGAAATCGCAATATAGCCTGAAATTGCCATCCACAACTTTGCATGTCTAAAACGAGATCTAAAATGGCCTCGAATGGCCAAAAAAGTAGTGGGCGAGTTCTAAATGGATTTTTTGAAAAATATACAATGCTCTTCTTGTACACCAATTCTCATAGCAGTCTGAGATTTTCACTCTACCATGCTTGTAGTGTCTCCACATGCACTATCTACTAAGAGAAAGAGTGGAAGAATGGGATGGCATATTACCTGTTGCTTGCTTTCTCAAATCCTTGTTTCTTCTTCTTTGTTTTTGTCATCAAACCAACATCTCTTAGTGGTACTACTTTGATAGCATGTTATGAATCATGTGGTAGGGGGACTTGCTTGATCTATTACACCAAACACACACCATACACATAAGAGGAAGCTCACTCGAGAACACAAGAAGTGAGTTAGAGGAAAAAATGTTAGCTTGTTGGTTTCTTCTCCTTCTTTCATACACCATATAATTTACACAAAGTATAGATAAGTTACAACCTAAAGGAAAGTGGCCTACTAAGTCAAACAGTGCATAATTGATTGTACTATCTACTATTGGCATTATAACTATGCTAGCCATAGGTAGATGCAACAAACCAAATATAATAAGTAAAAATTCAGTAGCCATGTGAGGATCATAACAACTGTCGACGTGCTATGTCCAGATGTGCAAACCCATCTAACCAAGTGGTCCATCATAAATGTTCGCATATGTTGAGCTTGATGTCTCAATAGTAGTAGAGTTGTATGTATCTATATACATGGTCTATGAACAATATTTTTTATTAGAACCATGCTTAAAACTAAGAATGGAATGTAAAGGTTGAGGATAGATACAAGGATAATAAATGAAATATATTTTATTTTATTGGTAATTGTTTCCCTCCCCAAATTGAGTGGTCATAATGATGAAGAGGGAGAAGATAAATATGAGCTCAATGTAAATCAAACAAGGGAGAATGTAGTTGAGGGTAAGAAGGAATCATACCCCCTGTCTCTCTCTTATATAAGCATACCCTCTGTCCTCATGCTTATATTGTGCCTCCTCTTCTTCCTCATCAAATTTGATGCCATGAAGAGAGAGAGAGAGAGAGAGAGAGAGAGAGAGAGAGAGAGAGAGATTTTAATCTTTGTCATCTTCTTCTCATAGCTTAGTCATCACTCTTGCCACCAAATTATGAGGTTATAAGCTCTTAAGACCTCAAACCCCATGTTCACATAGCAAGTCTCAAGAGGCATTAAATGTTATTTGTGTACCACTATAATGATGTTGTTAAACCCCATTCTTGTATAGAATTTCATACCTTTCAAATATAATTGAGTTCTATTCTCAAAATTGACATCTTACTTATGTGTTGTAACCCCAATATCTATCAAGTAGCCTACCCATAACCACATATAGCTTCCATTATCATCATCACCTCTCCTAGAAGTTTGCCCCACTTTCTATTACATTTTCATCTTAGCATAATCTCAACACCACTTATTCCTTTGTATCATTTCAATTACTTTATCTTATTATAGCTTATACTTGAAAAATATATATCTTAGCCCCATCTAGTCACTAGCCACCATCCATCACATATGAAAATGCATTTTTGGTATCTTTGGTATTACATAGAATACTTTTTTTTCCTAGGGTGGTGGTGGAGTGAAGGGATACATTTGTTGATTGTTGTGAGGTGTGCTACATTGGCAAGTAGGGTTTCAAGTATTGCTTCAATTCCTTTTACTTTTGACTCATTGGCCTTCACAATGAGGGGCAACTACCCTCCACCTTCAGATATTTAGAGAAAATGCCCTTATTAATCTTACACATTTTGTTTATCATAATTTTTAGTTGCCCATTACAAGATACAAGTTTTGGGCTAAATATAAATTGAAACTTTCACATTTAAATCCTAATGCTAATCGCATAGTAGCAAAGTCACTAAAATTTTCTAATTATGTGAGTAGCTTGATTGTGTATCCTATTAGGTGTATCGACTCTCAAGAAAACTTAGGAGCTTACTTGAATGGGTGTTAACTAGATTATATGTATAAAAAATGGATGGATCAATTTGTTAGGATCTACCAAAGCAAGGGGAAAATGCCAATCTATATAAATTGCACAATCAATATAATGCTTTATGATAGTATAGAATTCTATGGGGTCTATAAATGCAATAGGTATCTAGATTATGCTTTGTAAATAACACTTGTCTATTGCCATGTCTGATGGAAGTAAAGGAGAAATTAATGGCATAAGTAAGTAGAATCAATGGATGGAATTTAAAACACCTAGATTCCTACTAGGCATGGGACGAAAATCATCCATATTGTTTGCTAGAACATTCGATAGATTTCTCAAAAACTAGGGTGATTGAGGACAAAATGGGAAATAGATCATGATGGCTCCTAGCTAATACATCCCTCATATCTACACAAGTTATCTCTTGGAATGCATCACTCATAAGGTTAAAAAATAACGAAAAAACCAAAAATATTTATGTTTTCTCATTATTAAACCCTAAAAGAGCATAATCTTGTATCTCCACCCCTCCTCCTAGCCATGTAGCATGACCATGCTACCTCACCCCTTTTAGAAGCTATAGGCCCTTCTCCTCCTCATATATCAATGAAAGTGGTTTAAATCAAGAAGGACCTTAAAAATTTCAATGACCAATCAAAGGAGGCCCTAGTTGTAAGAGATGAAGCTTGCATGAAATCCAACTCAATAGTCTCTCAATATTGAGCAAAAAAAGAGGCAAGTAGATATGGAAGGAATCTCATATGAACTTGGAGAGAATTAGATATAAGTGAAGTATCTCTATGCCACTCTCCAACAATAATGCAAGTCAAGGGAATCCTTCATGAACACTCTCCAACAAAAATGTGACATGAGGTATAAAATGAAGCCAATGCACACCTAGAGTTAAACCTCAATTGATATACCTTGTCTTTGCAAGTCTTTGCAAAATGCACAAAGATGATTCAAGTAAATATAAAAGGCGTGGAATTGCTATGTAAAGCAACCACCAAACTTGCCTTAGCATAACATGAAAGAAATGTTTGCAAAGAGTAGTTCACATTGTTGGGCCACCTCATTTAACAACAACAAGAGCACTTTTTTAAGGAAATGAAATCCTTAGTTGCTCTTATTAAAGATGACAACATTTCCTTACAACACGACTTTGATTCCTCCATGTCTCAAGACAGTGCATATACCTCCAAATTCCATCTCTTATGGATAGCAAGCCAGCTACTCCAATGAACTTTGTGTTTTTTTATTATTAATATCCCCTGCCAACAAGATGAACTCTCCAGATGTATCACTTCACCAAAACATTAGTAGAACATAACAAACCCAATAGGTGTCAATTGAAGACCCTCCCTATGTTGCCTCATAATAAGTAATTCTATTTGAGGATACAAAGGATGAATAATAAGAGAAATATGTGAAATAAAAACGTGATGCCTACGACTAAAGCAAACAACAATTAGGAGAAGCCCAACTCCAAAGAGAACAACAAGGCCAACAAGAGTAGTAGCCCCAAAGAGAAGACCAACAAGAACCCCATAAGGAAATAAAAGGCAACTACAACAACAAAGCAAAGCCCAACCCCATCAAACAATATCACTTCATCGATTGTTCCTTTCCTCTCATATATCAATCAACAAGAACCCCATAAATAAATAAAAGGAGACTACAACAACAAAGAAAAACTCAACCCCATCAAACAAAATCACTTCATCAATTGTTTCATCCACTCATATGTCAATCAAAGAATTGAACAGCAATAACAAGGCAAAGCTCAACCCCATCTGACCTACTACTCTTCCCTAGTTAGCTAGAATTTAAGTCTGATCATAACAACATCCAAATGCCAATAAATTTTTGAAGGGACTCTTGACATATTATGTATAAGAATCATACCCCATCTAAACTTCATTGTTGAAGTGCATCATGTGCACGTGAGTACCTTATGCATGTTTTGCTATATAGAGAGACACATTTTTTGTTGATTTAATTTTCCACATAAACTACATAGTAAACCTTGTTTCAAACAAAAATATTATTAAATGTGCAAGGTATTTAAGGACTAGAATGAGTGCGTTTTTTTTCTTTCAAGTTTGTGTGTGCATGTGTGCGTGTGTGCGCGCATGTGTGTGTGTGTGTGTGTGGGAGAGAGAGAGAGAGAGAGAGAGAGAGAGAGAGAGTATAGTCGAACGTGCAAGATGTTAAAATAGGAGAGAAATAAGAATACATGAGATTTTTTAGTAACATTTACTAGAGGTCAAAATGGCCAATGAGACAAAAAGTAATGATATATTAAAAACACAAGGAAATTAAATACCCTAATTAGAAAATATAAAAATTACATGGAACAACAAACACAATTTGAGAAGGAGTAGAGAATGGACATCAAATATGAGAAGAATAAAAACTTCTTTAATTCCAAACAAAATGATACAAAGATGGATTTGTCCACCTATGCGCTTCTACTATGAAGCTTAGATGGTGATCTAGAAAAATGATAGGAAGATAGCTTAAGGCTAGCTAAAAGAACTCTAACTAGATGAAAGATAGATTGATTATGGCTTTGAAGGGGTTCTCTTAAGGTAGTATAGTCTACATATTTGATCATATTATGAACCTTTCCTAACCAAGGAATATTTCCTTTATCATTGAGTTGGGTATGCTATCCTCAAACCCCCACCCAAGGGATCATTGGCCCCCATAATACTACCCCTCTCCCCCAACTAGGGGAGCCATAACCCCTAGATTCCAAAATAGGGGTCCCTCATAACTCTCACACCCCACAAATAGATGCATTGTGCCTCTAATGGCTACTAATATAACTCTACTCTATCTAACCCAAAGGTTAGATCCACAATGGTCACCTTTTTTCCATTTGATCACATAGACACAATTGTGCTCACATATGGCTTCTCCTCATAATGGGAACCTTACAATTTAGAGCATCATGGATCATTGGTGGCACCTTACAAGGGTGGATTATAGACCATATTTAACACCCTCCCCCCCTCTCAATGTCCATCCACAAGTGAACTACATCCTTGGCCCAATGCCAAGTCTCTAAAGATAAACTAGAAGAAAATTCTTTGTAAGTGCTTTGGTTAATATATCTCATGTACTCTCTTCCATTGTATAGTAGAGATGCTCTATTATCCCATCCTTGATCAAATCATACACATACTGATACTAGATTTTAATGTGTCATGCATGAAAGGTTGGATTTTTGGCAATGGCAATGCAACTTTGATTTTCATATCTTAGCATTGTTGGATCTTTATCATGTGCTCCAGTATGCTATAGGATCTTACCCATACTAGTTCACATGCAATAAAATAAGTTGTCTTATACTCTGCTTTAATAGTGGAACATAATGCCACTATTGGTTGATTCTTACTTATCCACAAGAGAAGATTCATGAACCCAAAGAAAAATGATATCCAGAAACTAATTCCCTAGAATCATTGCCCAATATGAGTCATAGTTCCCTACAAGAGAACTTATGGAGCTATATATAGTACCAAATTTTGAGTCACAGTATCCCATATAAGATACTTTTGTAACTATATGTGATACCAACATCAAGAGTTTCATTCAAGTATCTAAGCACCTATATCCTAGTATTCCTATGACTTTCTCATGGTTTGTTTGAGAACTTGCTCGAAATTCCAATAGCAAAATTGATACATGGCATTGTCAAGACAAGATTCTTGAGCAAACACGGTCCATAGGATAGCTAGACTATACTGTTAATAGTAGGTAATGGACCGTTATACTAAGGCATTTATGGTTACTTATTTCAGGCCTCTATAATCGATGCAAAGGCGAAGTGTAACATCCTTCTTCTTCTGGAACAACACTGGAGCCCCCCCGAGGAGAACTATTGGGGCATGTGTACCCTTGGTTCAATAGCTGTTTGAGTTATTCTTTTAACTCAATAGCTTCAGGAATAGACATCTTGTAGGGCCTTTTTGCAACTGGTGCAATGCCTGGTACTAGCTTAATCTCATGATCTACTTCCCTAGGTGGTTGTAATCCTGTCAATTCTTCCAGGAATACATCCGCGTACTCTTTTAACCATGATGGTTCTTCATTGGAGTCCTCTACTTGTTTTGGCTTGTTTAGCTTAATCAGATAGAGAGGTAATCCTTTCCTTATTCCTTCAGCTATTTGCATTGCCTTGGCTAGTTGGATCTTTGGTTTACCCGCTTCTCCTTGAGTTGAAACTAGCTCACCATTAGGATTCCAAAAGGAGACTTGGCCCTTCCCACAATGGATGTGAGCATCCTTGGGGAATAGCGAGAGTCCATCCCAAGTAAGCACTCATGGACTCCTAGATCCATTACCCTAAACTTAATAGATGTGGGCTCGTTTCCAAGTAGAAATTCCACCTTACCAGTTTGTCTCGTGCCAATAATTTCTCGCCCATTTGCTAGTTCTACAAGCAAAGTAGGTGCAGTTATACTGGTTATCCCTAACCCTTTTGCATAAGCTAGTGAAATGAAAGAATGAGTATTGCCACAATCAATCAAGGTTTTGAATTTCTTACCTTGGTAATCCGATGGTGTTTGGATCACCAAAAATTGGCGATTCGGGCCCTTTTTATGGAGAGAGGTATGAACAGATGCCCTCTCAATATCAACTTCCATGGATGGGTCTTCTTCTTCGTTGATTCCCTTAGTGGTAATATTGGAAATCTTTGCCCTTCCTATTGCTGCATGACCGTGGGCCCAAGTAGCCCTAGTTTTGGCCACGGAATTTTCCTTAACAACGATCTTTGCCAAGTTTGGGACATTCTCTTTTGAAGTGGCCAAGTTCCTTGTAGTAAAAACATTGCAGACTTTGGTTGTTTCTTTTAGTGGGGATGAAGCCATTGATTGCATTTGCCCTCGGCTTCTTCCATTGGCCTTGACTCTGTCTTTGTGCCCTTTTAAATTGAGCTTTCAATATCCCTAGATTCTGGTCTTCCCGCTCTTTGCATCTTGTAAATCCAAAGGATGCATTAATTCCAATTGAGTGTCCATTGGTGGATTTAGCCCATCACAGAACTTAGAGACTTGTTGGAAAATACTCATTGTCACGACGTATTTTAACAAGGAGACAAATTTCCAGTAGTATGCCTCCAGAGACATGCCCAATTGTTTCAACTTAAAGAACTCATTCGTCTTCTGAGTTATGTATGCAGGTGGCATGTACTCTTCTACACTGCTTCTTTTAACTTATCCCAAGTTACTGTGCTTTTTATGACTACTTGGTATTTACACCATTGCTTCCACCAGAGCCTAGCTTTGCCAATGAGTTTGAGCTTGGCAATCATAGCCTATTTTTGTAGGTGATGTTAATGCTGCACTGAAGTAATCCTCCATGAATTCAATCCATACTTCAGTATTGGCTTCCACATTCTTCCATTTCCTATAAAATTCCGGTGGTTTGATTTGTTTGAGAAGAAATTTCTTCTCTTGTGCCTCCGCGAGCAGAATTCTGATTCTGCGTTTGGGGTTGTATCTGGTTTCAATTTAAATTTTTGTGTTAAGATTGCATTTACACATCTCATCACAACTTATCTCAATGCACAAATTATTTTTCATCAATACTATGCAAAAAATCAAATAATCATAAAATTCTTATTTATCCATAAAGAAGCATAAGCCTCCAGTACAATTATTCGGGGATAGATAGAGATAAGCTAGGATGATTTTCCTTTCGAGAGATACATCAGTGCTAGGTTAATATTGCCCTATTGGATTCAGATACGGGAATAGAATAATAATATGGGTTTGGGGAATAGATTCTCAAGAAGCAGTAAGTTATGGGAAGTTCAAGAAATCCCCATTTTTGATAGCCATGACATCATTTCTCCCCATTACTTTAATTATATCTATTGGCAAGACTTCGACCACCTCCTCATAGATGTAGCGAGTCTGTTCTACTTGTCGGCATCCAATGTGTAGTAGCAAGTTCAAGCGTGCCTCATGGAAGATGAATAACTTGATCATCTTCAAGTCCTCCAACCATTTTAGTCTCTTCAGATTGTTTTGGAGATAGGCAAGCCGGTTGGCATCTATGTAGCAGTAACCTGCACTCCAAGTCCAACGCCTTTCCGCATACAATGATGAAGGGTTGTAGAGCTGATCCAAGATCCCCATCATGTCAGTTCTTCTGCGATAACTTGAAGAATTCATAGCTGGCCTGAACATGATATGAAATATGAGGAATCTGCTCCATGTCTCGTAGGTATGGAAGTAGCAACAATCCATAAGTGAGTAAAAGAAGAAAGGTTTTCTAGTGAAACGTCACTTCACTCTTCCTGATTATTCTTAGCTTGATTGTTTTATTCGTTGGTTCGCTCTGATACCAACTGTAATGTGCCTAGGTCATGACATATTTTTGTAGTCCCTGATCTAAAAGACGATGCCTGGCACTCCCACGGAATGTCACAGGGTTTGTCGGATAGCGAATCCTAAGTCTACTCCGCAACAAAGCGTGTCAGCCAACTCGGCTAGGATCGACCTGAATCCTTCTGGATTTCTAACGGTCAAGTCATACTACAATCTTGTAGCATCGGTCTAGATGATCTAATTTTGTGCAGAGCATCTAAACCAAGGCAGACTCATATCACACTTGGTTCAAGGAGAATGGAAAACAAGAGGGATGCATCGCTCAACCTCTCTACCCGTAGGATAAAGTCCCATTCTGGTCCCCTAAAACGATATGATCCAGGTTTCTACCCTACATTAACTAAGGTCAATACGTTATCATGACTTGAATGTTGAGAAGTGTCCCAGTTCTCTAGGACCACCATGCTGTGGGATGGACCCGTCAGGGGTTCCGCCCACCCGCTTTCCTTGACAACTTTAGTTTTCTACCTACCTAAGGCACATTAGTGGTAACACATACAAGAAACTTCCTTAATTAACCCATCAGCCACATGTTCCTTCATGTAATTTAATGCACTGACAAGAAAATAATTTAGACAGACTCTTTGGAAGTAAACTTAATATTAACATTCTAGTTGATATATACAGGTCCCGTCCAAAAGGACGATTCCCACAATCTGTGAGGATGCATCTTATTTTCTCCAAGTTTCCGCCCTTGCACTAGTAACATGGCCTCGAGAATCCATCTTGAGTCACGTAAATCATTTGAGTAGGAAGCGAAGGCAAGGAATTTACAGCGAGAGTCTCCCCTAGCATCCAAGAGTCCTCCTACATTCAAACTAATCCACACAGAGACCTCTTGTGTGGCAGGTTCAGTCCATATTCCCATCATAGTTATTTAGAACCCCCTTGGGGGTGGTTTGGCATGCCCTCCATGAATTTAACATGATTCGTTATACCAATTTCTTATGAGAGCTTGGTTCAAACAATCCTTTCACATACATTGCTCCTAAAATTACAAGCACAAACAATAATGTGGCGAGTGCTCAAAACACCTCCTAAGGTGGAGTTTTTTTTTTTTGAATGGTTAGCATTCAACCGTTAGATTTTTGTTGTCTTGGAGAGATTAGTCATGATGCGTTCACATCGAATCCTCAGCATTGTCATCCATATCTCTCGTGCGTCAGAGGTATTCTAGGTACAAGTCCTCCTACTCATGGATGAGTGACAGATTATTTTTAATGCCAAGAAGTGCTTAAAAATAGCCAAAATTTCTGAATTTGAGGGGAAAAATAGACTTTGTCAAAGGTGGAAGGTGCAATCAGTACAATTTTAAGCGACAATGCCCAAAAAGTGCTTTAAAGAGCCACTAGACGGCGATCGATGAATTTTCATAATTTTTCAGCATGTTAGACAGGACTTCTGGAGATTCTCAACAGTGGGGGACTTCAAGATGAATGCCCAGGATTTTTCGAGCCGTGAATCGGAGGCCAGACGATTGAATGGGGTGCTTAGAAGGACAAGACCCAAAAGTCCAAGTGGAAATGGACTTTAAAAGTCCCAAAGGATGTGACCTTTGGGGGTTCCCTTTGGGGCCCCCAGCCAAACTTAATTTTTGTTTTGGGGGGGGGGGGGGGGGAGAGAGGGGGGTTTTGGCGCTAAACAGAGATGAAGGCACCATACTTCACGCCATTTGTTGGAGAGATGGAGGGGCTAGAGGTGCTGCAAACAACCCCCCCAATCGATTACATGGTTGATCTGGGTTGATCTACACTCTCTCTTCGCTCTTCATCACCGATCTCCGCTCCTCCAATGGTTGCCCGGTTGCTGATATAATAAAACAATCTTTCTCTCTCCTCCCTCTCTCTCCCCTTAAGAGGCAGTTCATGCCCATGAAGAAGATTGAAGATCCATTGAAGACCGCTTGTCCGGCATGGTACCGAATCATTCTTGGATTGGTGGAGGGCTAGAGTTTGTTGTTTGGAGGTGGCTTGAGCATTGAATGAGGACTGATATGCAGTCCTGCATCGGATTTTAAAACCTACAAAGAAGGAAAAATTTTGGTAATTCTATTTTACAAAGGAAATTTGCTTTTTTTTTTCATTTGATTGAGTCAGTGTCGTTCTTATGGAGTGAAAATTGGTAGGAATGCTATTCACTATTTGTTCTATGCTTCCATGATGAAAAAATCGGAAAACATAAAGTCAAAATGCTGGAAATAATTTTTAGAAAACCGTAAAACACGGTTTTTATGAGGAAAATGGAGTTTTTGGTGTTTTCGGGTGGGATAAACCAATACACATGGGGTGAAATGCTAATAAAATCTATATTTCTATTGTTCTAAGAATCAAGAGCCATAGTTCTGAAAATATATCAATTTTTGATTGGAAAATTAGAGGAAAATAGAGAAAATTGGGAAAAATAAGAGAAAAATAGGAAGATGGCTTAGAAAAATATGATAAGTGGTTATGGATGTATGGTGGGGCAAAGCATGAGGTTTGGCCTCAGTTTGGCCTATATTTTTGTTATAGTGTGTGATTTATTGCTCTTTATACACCAAATCATGACAAAACAACCTCTATACACCTATGCAGCGAAGCAAAACTTAAACGGTGAGGGGGAATAAGATTTTGTGCAACAGTTTAAGGGCTGAAATAATACAAATTTTGATTTTTTTTTCTATGCATAGCATTTAGGAAACGGTCTATATGAAAATTAGGGATCTAGTAGTACAAGGTTTGCCTTGGTGCTAGATTCTTACAACGAAGCATACGCATATTAGTTGGAATTCATGGAAAGATTGTTTGCATACTAGCACATAGGCTGATTTCAAAACATAATTGTTTATGCACGATGAGACATCTACTATTGCATTAATCATGCATGTGGTATCAACTCTTGAAAATACATAGCAATTGTTTGAATTATACTTGACCCACACTTGAGAGGGTGAGACTCCCCTTGCCGCCGTAGGTTAGTCATTCATTTCTTGGGGAAAATTATTGGTAAGAAGCATGGTATCTCGTGGATCTCACTGACAAAGAGAGGAGTCTTGTGCGAATGTGTTTATATGTAAAAGCAACGCATCTAGGGGCCAATCCCTAAGATGTAGGAGAGCTACAGTGGGGTCACGACAATCAGCCGCGGTGGGGTGCCTCTTGTGTCTGTGATACATGGCACTTATTGCCAATATGTGTGGGATACCCCCTTTGAGGGGTTTTGGGAAAGGTGCCATTGGATTTTTATCTAGCTACAACGCAATATTAGGACCGCAAGACCAGGTAGTGGTGGAGGTATGTGTTGCATGTATGAGGTCCGACTAGTGCCATTGCCAATGCTGGCCCATTTTTGGTCCCATTAATGGTGCATCTACCAAAGCCGCCTCAAAGTGGTGGTTTTCGAATCTAGGGTCTCTTGGGACCTACTTATTAGTTGATGTCCTTTGAAGAGATCCATCAAGCCGAACTCCAAAAATAGGAGAGAGCCGAGAGAGCTAGATAGAGGGCCAAAATCAATAGGAGTTATTTTCCTAAAAGGAGTAGTCCTGAACCTATTCGAGGGCGGGGTCTTAGTAACCTTAGCCTAAGAATCAAAGTCCGTCAGGAGGTGGAAGTTCTAGTACTCCCCCCCTCCCAATTAATCTACCCACTTTGAGTAGTGTGAAGCTTTGCCTGTCCCGATTCCATTAGAAAATCTGATCATTGTCATGGTGCAACCTATTGCAATCCCTGCGGAAATAGTGGATTTTCCAGCCTTAGGTTTCCCCCTATCCATTTTTAATGGGTTAGTGGAAGAGGATGCCGAGCTTCATATAAGGGAGTTCCAAAAGCTGATGTTTAATTGCCACATCCAAGAAGAAGAGCATCTAATGATGTTTTTCAATATGACCTTGAAGGGAAGGGTAGCTATATGGTATCATGGCCTTGAGGTCAGAACCATAACCACTGTGTATTTATTTTATGAAGCCTTCCGAAGGAAGTTTGCCCCCGAGAGAGATGGCAAATATTGGCTGCGCGTGTTGAATTTGACACGCCAAGAACCCCATGAAGATATACGAGTGTATGCCAAGAAGATCAAAGAGGTTTTCCGTAAATTGGATGCCTCTATCCCTTTTTCACCCGTTGCCTAGTTACAATACTTCTTGCATGGTCTTGACTTTAATATCCAGGTGCAGCTGAGTGGTGTCATCTTGGCGGATATAGACACTGCCATTAGACGAGCACAAGAAATAGAGGCCCATTTGCAAGTGGCCTATGCTTCTTGAATCAATCACAATATGGGTCTAGCATCGGGAAATAATTTACAATTGATCAATGGTAGTGGAAGCCAAGAGATGGGGATGGCCAACCCTAATGGGAGAGGGAATGTGGCGCCGAATGTGGCTTTATTGCCAACTCCACCTAGTGTGACTATGCATATGGCTAGTCAGATGCCTCTAAATGTGGGAAGCCAAGTAGCGAACCCTAACGTCATTCCTGTGGGTCAACACCCAACGCAGCCAATGCCTAATCAAATTGTGCGGCCAAGGGACGACCAAGGGACCAATGGGTAGATGATCAAGGCTATGAGTCGATTTCGTCAAATGTCCTTAGCAAAGTCAAGGACATGATGAAGCACTACACGGATATGATCTCTGATCAATATTGGCAAATAGTCGTTGACGTTAATTTCTTAAAGAAATGATAGAATCTTATAGGGAGTCGACGCCCCGAAGAGGGTGCACCCTCTAGATTCAGCTACAAATGGTGTGGTGGGCAACATTATCCACGTAATTGCCCAAATATCAAGTGTGACATTTGCGAGAAGTCCGGTCATTTAGCAACCACCTGTTGGAGCAAGATCAGTTCGCTCTAGCAAAGCAGTCAGCAACCAAGGCCTATTAATCATTGTGCACAAGGAGACAATTTTCAACAGGATGATGGGCCAAAACAAATACTCCAAAGGGGTAATGCTACTATCAAGGAACTACTAGGTGGCAGTGGGGTGAGCCTCATTGAGGCTGTGCAAGTTAATGGCACTAAAGCTTCTAGCCTACATGACGTAACAAGAGGCCAAAAACATAGAGAAGGTGTCAAAGATAATGTAAAACTTGTCAACGGAAACCCTAGGCAGGGTGATAAAGGAACACAAGTTCTAAATCCTGATAAGGAAGGGGGACCTCTGAAGCCCGTAGAGAGTAAGGCTGATGCCAAGAGAGACAAAGAGGTATCGAGAAAGAAGGTGAGAGTTAAAAAAGAGGCAATAAAGCCAGTGCAACGTCCTAAAGAGCGGATGGTTTCGAGGTCTTGGCCAAAGGTGAGAAATCCATGTTCATATATGCTCAGAGGCATTTTTGACAAGATGCCCATGTATGCTACTCCAAGGCATTGTTGACAGACACAAAGAGGTGCTCTGATTCTTCTCTATATTCAAGTTCCAATACAATCAACATCAACACTCAAGTTCTCTTCAAGGCACCTTGGTGATGGCTTGATCACCCATTGCTTGGATATCCATGGTCCTATTTTGGTGGTCATTGTTGTATGGACTATGATGAGTCATTATCATTGTATTATTGTATTGTATCAAATCACCCATGATTTGAAAGAGGGTGCTAGCAGTCTAGTCAGCTCATGTGTGTCTATGCTATGCCGAGCATTACTAAGGTATTTAGGTATTCTTTAGTGGTTAGTATGATGCTTATTTGAGAAGCGAGCTTTAGCAAATTATCACGAATTTGATTTAGCTAGCTCCCTTTGCGATGTTAAATGAGACGTGAATCTCTTGCAATTGATCAAGCTGTCGCCAGGAGTACGCAAAGAATTTAAAAAGATCTTGCGTATGGGTTATATCGTAGAACCCTTGGGAATAGCATGGGTAGGGGATGACTGGTTTGAACATGCCAAAAAGCATTGCCCAAGGGTTGCAGCCTATGTTGATGGGATTCTAGTGGATAGTGCTATTGTCAACATAGGATCCTCGATTAATATTATGAGTTCTGAATTGATGGAGAGGTTAGGTCTTGCAATTCAGAAATATGCCTCCACAATCCTTAGAATGGTTGACAATAGTCTGAGGCAGCCTGAGGGCTACATTACTAAAGTCCACATGACAGTTACCAACGTAGAATGCATGTTGGAATTTAGGATAATCCGATTTGCAGGCCGTTCGAGTTACCAAGTATTGCTTGGTCAACCTTGGATTTTACAAGCAAATTGTCAAGTATACATACCCACTAGTAGATTGATATTTGGCAGAGGTGCTAGACGGGTGGTAGTTGATGCATATCGTGAATCACCTCAAAGTGAGTGAACTCACGTGTCTTCTACAGAGTTAGAGACAATGGAAGATGTGTCTGCAAGTGAGACGTCATTGACTGACAAATCCAAAGAGGGATTGACCACAAAAGATGTCTATCAAGTAACGCTAAATGAGCCATTAGAAGCTCAAGACAGAATAAGGGACACAAATATTATTGAACTAGACCTTGGTATGCTAGACGAT
Organism: Lygodium microphyllum; assembly: GCF_053477565.2. Classification (NCBI taxonomy): domain Eukaryota; kingdom Viridiplantae; phylum Streptophyta; class Polypodiopsida; order Schizaeales; family Lygodiaceae; genus Lygodium; species Lygodium microphyllum. Next base: position 41,550,652 of record NC_141152.1, read on the forward strand.
GAGCAGCCAATAAAGCTAGGGTCTATGCTTAATGTGGAGGAACGTGAGGATTATGTCACTCTAATCCAAGAGTTCTGCAATATTTTTGCTTGGAGTTACGATGAACTTAGGGGCATTCCTCCCAACCTTGATGTCCATACAGTTCCATTGAAGGAAAGAAGTCATCCTATGCAACAAAAAATCAGGCATATGCCATTTGAGTTCCAAGATGGATTATTCGAGGAGTTATAGAAATTACGAAAAGCGGGTTTGATCTTCCCTGTGTAGCACACTGAATGGTGTTCACAAATTGTGATCGGGAAGAAGAAAAATAATCAAATTTGACTGTGTGTGGACTTTCGAGAGTTGAATAAGCAAACAGTTAAGGATTATTACCCACTGCCCTTTATCGACCAGATTCTAGATCAATTGGCGGGTAGGGAGATATATTCATTCATGGATTGTTTTGCAAGCTATAATCAGATGGCAATTGCAAAAGAAGATAAGCTCAAAATGACATTCATAATAGTCTTTGGGACCTTTGCGTATCATGTGATGGCATTTGGTCTATGTAATGCGCCTGCTTCTTGGCAATGAACTGCCAATAAGACCTTTGGTGACATTTCCCCTGAGGAGCTAAAGGTATTTATTGATGATTTAGGGGCAGCCACCGTGAGAGAAAGGCAATTGATTATTTTACAAAAATGTTTTGAGTGATGCAGACAATTTTGCATAGCTCTCAATCGGAGGAAGTGTTTTTTTATCGTACCTTATGGACTCCTGCTAGACCATGTAGTTAGCTCTGTAGGGATTGCAACAGATCTTGAAAAAATCAAAGCTATAGTTGCCATGAGTCCGCCACGTACCCCCAAAGAAGTCCACAGCTTTTTGTCATCAGTTGGATATTATTGACGATTCATAAATGCATTGGCAAAAAGAACGTTGCCATTGACAAATCTGTTATCCTTTAACTATCTGTTTATGTGGAGTGACCCTTGTAAGGTGGCTTTCAAGGATGTAAAACAAGAACTTGTAAGAGCACCTATGCTAAAAGCACCAAAGAGGAGCAAAATTTTGTATATCTTTTCAGCAGCTACCATGCATAGCATTAGTTGCTGTTTAGCGTAGATGTGGGAAGAGAAGTGGTATCACCTGATTGCTTTTGCTAGTCGATGTATCTGAAGTTAATTATACTTATATGGAAAAGTTGTGCCTTGCGATGGTCTTTGCGACTAAAAAGTTCAGGTACTACATCCTTTATGAGAAGGTTGTCCTTTATACGAAGGCGGAAGGGCTACGACTGCTGATAAATAAGCTACAACCCCCTAATCATTTGGCAAAGTGATTAATCACTTTGTAGGAGTTTGATTATGAGGTTAAGAGCAAGCCACCCAGGTTGTAGGGCATTGTAGAGTGCCTTGTGGACTTTGGGGAGCCAAAGGAAGCTCTAACTGAAGGTAGTGACTGAGACTCATTGTTCAAGATTGACACAGCATCTATTCCCTCCTGGTAATGCGGCTATAATGCATTATTTGTCGGTGGGAGAAATTGGAGCTAGTCTATTGAAGTCAGAAAAGTGAAAGATTAAGCAGCAAGGGTTAAAATTCACAATAATTTTAGGCACGTTGTATCGGCAAGGGATAGACAATATATACTGCCAATGCATAATGCCTGACGAGGTCCCTTTTATCTTAGAAGAATGCCATGACTCTGCTTGCGAATGTCATTTTGCTAGGTGGCTAACTGTGCAAAAAGCTTTGAGGGCGGGATATTGGTGGCCGACCATTTTCCATCAAGGTGCATTCGAGTACGTTAAAAGATGTGACATTTGTCAACGACATGATAGCCAAGAGAATAGGAAGCAACCATTCACTCCTATTATGGCGATCCTTCCATTCGAGAAGTGGGAAATCGACTTTGTGGGCCCTATTACTCCATTTGTCCACTACACAGAAAAGATATATTATCGTAGCAACTGATTATTTTATTAAGTGGTTGGAAGCACGTGCAACACAGAAAGACGATGCAAAGGAAACCGCCTATTTCCTATTAGATCAAATAGTATGTCGATTTGGTCCGCCAAAAGAAATAGTATCGGACCGGGAGACACATTTTTTGAACAAGGTGATTAAAAGCCTGATTGAAGTGTGGAAAATCAAGCATAATAAAACGACCCCTTATAATCCGCAAGAAAATGGACAAGTTGAAAGTACCAATAAGCAGCTTGTGGGTATCCTATCCAAGATAGTCTCTGAAAAGAAACAGGACTAGGATACCAAATTATATGTGGCAGTATGGGCGTATAGTACGAAGTTCAAACGAGCTATTGGTCACACCCCATTCAAGCTAGTATATGGAGAAGAGTGCATCTTACCTCTAGAGATCAAGTTGAGGATGATAAGATTCACAATCAATTATTCTTTGGGTGATGGGATGCCCTCTTAGAGCGCTTTACTACTATGGCACACCTTGATGAGATTAAATTGCAGAGCTTGCTACATCAGGAGGTGACCAAGCATCGGATGAAGTAGCTCCAAGACCTAAAGGCAAAGAAATATACTTTTAAGAAAGGATAGCTAGTGTTGTACTATGATGCGCATAGAGAATTATTTCCAAGAAAGTTGAAGCCCAAATGGGAAGGTCCTTATAGGATTGTCAGGATCGGGAAGAATAAGTCCACAGCATTATTGGCAGATCTTGAGGATGTAGAGTTTAAGAATAAGGTTAATCTTAACAAGATTAAACCTTATTATTTCTAACTATGCTAATGACATAAGTGCCTTGTAGGTGTATCCACGATTGATCAAACATCTACAAGGAAACAGCAAGAGGTTGATGGGTCGATTGATTTCTTATTTGGAGCACCCATATCTAGAGCAGCGATATCATCAGGGAAAGCTCATCTGGTGGAGTAAAGGCTATAAAGTGACTGAGCAAGATGACCGGACATTCGTTTGGAAGATTAAGGTCTTCTGTCATCACTGTTTGCAGATTTTGACAAGCATCCCTATAGTCTTTAATGATGAAGGTGGGATGGAGCCGTCAGTTCATTCGCTAAATAAGTTGAATTTTGACTATCATAATTACGAATAGGGGAGTTTTGGATGGCTGGCTATGTAAACCCATTGTGGGCATACACATTATATTTTGATGGGGCATCCAGGGGCCCTAATAAAAAAGGGAGTGTTAGAGTAGTTATTAGAGATCCCCGACGTAGAGTTACAATGAAATTAGCTGCTTATCTCACGATAGGATTCATTAACAACCTGGTGGAGTATAAAGCCTTGATTATGGGACTGAATATTGCCAAGAAATGTGGTATTCAACAGTTGTTAGTAAAAGGGGATTCCCAGCTAATCTTAAATCAACTCAATGGCACATATACAGTCTGGAATCCCATCCTTCGTATATATCATCAAACTGCTATAACCCTACTTGATGAATTTAAGAGCATCTCTCTTCAGCTAATTCCACGATATTGGAATCAGTTTGCGGATTCACAAGCCAATTTTGCTTACGAAGAGGACCTCTTCTTCAACTATGGTCCTATTCCGGATGTTGTTATTGATAATGAGACTGAACCTAGTCACTTGTGGGGAATGTTATCAGACCACGCGTTATATGGCAGGCGATGGTTGATATGGGTAATGCGAAGAGTAGCCGAGACCCATTTGCTACTATTATCCTAGACCCATAGGTTGATCAAACGACATGTTATGTGTACGCCTCTTGCTATATATGAAGGAGGTATGGGTCACAACTTGATGCATTTATTTTAGGGCTACAAGCCCTATTTTTCCCCTTGGAATAGAGCGTATTTTTGTAAATTTGCCTTTTTCCAAGGAGGAGTGTATATGAGCTGGTTTGATTAATTTCTTTAGGCCAAGAGGGCCAATTTTTTTACAAGTTTAATGTTTGATTTCTTTAGGCCAAGAAGGCCAGTTAATTTGCAGTACAAATGTGCTATTCCTTTAGGCCAAGAAGGCCCTATGTCTGTTTGGTGCAGGTATGTTTAATGGGTTTTTGTTTTAGTGATTGCATCTTACAAGTTGACGAAGTCGTTGGAGGGAGCCTTTGCTACAGAGGAGCTTCTTGTGACCATTCCAAGTGGTTTTGTCCCCTTTCCGCATCTTTTCCCTTAAGCAATTCATGATATATATGCTTGTGAGGGTTATTTTATTTTATTTGTTGGGGACCGGCAATCAAGGCATGAAGTCCCAGGTTTAGGTTCTGTATGTCTGGGGAGGTCTGAGTATTCATTGCCTCCTGCAAAGGCATTGTCAGGCACTAAAAGACCTATTTTAGACGGGAGTTCTAGTGACCCTGTTCTGCTGACCTACTAGGGAGCTAATCTAGGAGGTCTTGTTAGTGTGAGGCAGTTAGAAAAGCCTGCCAGAGACAAATGATGCTACAAAGAAGAAAATCCCTACATATCTGAAAGGAAATATATGAATATATGGAGGTGTGTAAAAAGGGGTTCTAACCCCTAAAACAATGAAGGGCTAGTAGGTTCCTGGGAGACAAGTCAAACCCAGTGCGATGTCTTGTCTTCCTAGGGGTAGCAACTAGCTGAAAAGCAAAGGAATAAGAATAAGAGAAGGTTGGAGCGAAAATAAAATTGAGCGTTAGAAAAGGATTAAGTGTCGCCTCGCGAGGGCTTGGTAGGTTCTTGGGTACTGAGATAGGACCTGAGGCCGATGCCTTGTTCTCCTTGGGTCCCTACGCTCAACTCCCTCCTTTTTACACGCTCGAGTATGGAAAATAAAGGCCTAAAAGGACAATGTGCTAAAAGAAAATATTTATCGATCAGGCTATAGGAGTCCTCACCTTGTAGGAGCTCCTAGTTGAGTTGTCCACACTTAGAAAGGTAGTTCAAACCACCACTTAGGATGACCTCTTTGATTGTTCTTTTAAGCTTGGTTGTGTTGGAGCAGTTGGTTAGCGACTAGCTTAGGCTTTCCGTTAGATTATGCTAGGCCTAATCCTTATGGATTTCATGCCTTCGTTTTGTCAAGGGGTAGGGTGAGATGTGATGTGTTTTGTTGTGTATCTATTTTGTATCAGCTTGATGCTTCCTATGGTTGTGTTTATGTGTAGATTCGTTCGTGGGATTCAACGGGTTGTCGCCATATCCCATGGTCACCAATGACAAATGATTTTTTATGCCAAGAAGTGCTTAAAAATAGTCAAATTTTTTGAATTTCAGGGGAAAAATAGACTTCGTCGAAGGTGGTAGTTGCAATCAGTACAATTTTAAGTGGCAATGCCCAAAAAGTGCTTTAAAGACCCACTGGACGGCGGTCGGTGAATTTTCATAACTTTTCGGCATGTTAGACAGGACTTTTGGAGATGCCTGGCAATGGGGGACTTCAAGAAAAATACCCAAGATTTTTCAGACCACGAATCGGAGGCCAGACGATCAATGTGGGATGCCCAAAAGGCCAAGACCCAAAAGGCCAAGTGGAAATGGACTTTAAAAGTCCCAAAGGATGTGACCTTTTGGGCTCCCTTTGGGGCCCCAACCAAACTTGACTTTCGTGGGGAGGTGAGGGGGGAGCCATTTTTTTCAATGCTGAACAGAGATGAAGGCACCATACTTCACGCCATTTGTTGGAGAGATGGAGGGGCTAGAGGTGCTGCAAACAACCCCCCCAATCGATTACATGGTTGAGCCACACCCTGTCTTCGCTCTTCATTACCGGTCTCCACTCCTCCAATGGTTGCCCGGTTGCTGAGATTAAAAAAAATATTTCTCTCTCCTCCCTCTCTCTCCCCAATTCATGCCCATGAAGAAGATTGAAGATCCATTAAAGACCGCTTGTCCGGCATGGTACAGGATCATTCCCCGATTGGTGGAGGGATACAAATTGCTATTCAAAGGTGTCTTGAGCATTGAATGAGGGCTGATCTGCAGTCCCGCATCAGATTTTAAAACTTACAAAGAAGGAAAAAAACCGGTAATTCTATTTTACAAAGGAAAATTGCTTCTTTTTTACATTTAATTGAGTCAATGTTGTTCTTATGGAGTGAAAATTTGTACAAATGTTGTTCACTATTTTTTCTATGCTTCCATGATGCAAAAATCAAAAAACATAAATTCAAAATGTTGGAAATAATTTTTAAAAACCTGTAAAACACGGTTTTATGAGAAAAATGGGGTTTTTGGTATTTCCGGGTGGGATAAACCAATACACATGGGATAAAATGTTGATAAAATTTATATTTCTATTGTTTTAAGAATCAAGAGCCATAGCTCTAAAAATATATCAATTTTTAATTGGAAAAATAGAGAAAAATGGGAGAAAATAAGATGAAAAATATGAAGATGGCTTAGAAAAATTACAATAAGTGGTTGTGGATGTATGGTGGGGCAAAGCATGAGGTTTGGCCTCAGTTTGCCCTATCTTTTTGTTATAGTGTGTGATTTATTGCTCTTTATACACTAAATCATGACAAAACAACCTCTATACATCTATGTAACGAAGCAAAACTTAAATAGTGAGGGGGAGTAGGATTTTGTGCAACAGTTTGAGGGATTAAATAATACAAATTTTGATTCTTTTTTTCTACGCATAGAATTTAGGAAACGGTCTATTTGAAAATTAGGAATCTAGTAGTACAAGGTTTGCCTTGGTGCTAGATTCTTGCAACGAAGCATGCACATATTAGTTGGAATTCATGGAAAGATTGTTTGAGTACTAGCACATAGGCATATTTCGAAACATAACTATTTGTGCACGATGAGACATCCACTATTGCATTAATCATAAATGCGGTATCAACTCTTGGAAATGCATAGCAATTGTTTGAATTATGCTTGACCCACGCTTGAGAGGGTGAGACTCCCCTTGTTGTAGGTTAGTCGTTCGTTTCTTGGGGAAAATTATTTGTAAGAAGCATAATATCTCGTCTTGTGCGAATGTGTTTATATGTAAAAGCAACGCATCTAGGGGCCAATATCCAAGATGTAGGAGAGCTACAGTGGGGTCACGGCAATCAACCAGTGGAGTGCCTCCTGTGTCTGTGATACGTGGCACTTATTACCAATATGTGTGGGATAACCCCCTTTGAGGGGTTTTGGGAAAGGTGCCATTGGACTTTTATCCAGCTATACAAACACAATATTAGAAGTACCTAGTGTGCATTTAGTTATTACAGATGCTCCTAGGAGGCCGAGTGGTGGTGGAGGTGTCTGTTGCATGTATGAGGTCCAGCTCGTGCCATAGCCAGTGCTGGCCCATTTTTTGTCCCATCAATGAGTACTCTCTATGCTTCATCCCTCGATTATCCTTGCAATAGGAATTGCAATTTTCCTTTAATAGGTGCTACCCTCCAATTATTATTTCCATGAAACCCTACCCCAATCCTCTAGGATTTAGAGTTTTTTCGTAAGTCGTGTTTTGTCATCCTAGACACTCTAGGCCCTATTTTGGGTCCCTCCTATTCTCATTATCCTACTCCTTTGATTTCCCTTGTGGAAATCATTATCAACTACCTTATGTGTGATAAAATTACTCTACCATGGTTGGATGACGCCACTATCCTGGGGTTTTATTTCACCAAGATAGCAACCCTAGTTTGCTATGAATAGTCGCATGTTTGTGGCAACTATGGAAAGAGAATTCAATAGTCCTTTGGGTTGGTCCTTCGACAGTGTTTCCATTGTTTTGATAATTGGGTCACAAATATCGCTCTGAGGTTTAGCTATTGATTGGGAATCCTAGGGAATAACCTAAGTGAGTTGCCCTTCTTACCTGGACAATTCTAAATATCCGCATCATTACCTCAGGCAAATTGGAGCTTGAATGTCTTTCAAGTATTCTCTATCATAGATACATTTTTTAATGCTTCATTGAACGCAATTATTCTAATTTATACACATTGCAATCATGGGATAAAACACAGTTTTTTTAAATGAAAAAAAGAAACACTTTTATCCCTTTCAATTATTTCCTCTTTGCAAGCGAAGTGGAAATTAAATACAGTACCTATGTAAGTGAAGAGAAAATTATCCCTTTTTCTCATGCAGTGAAGCCAGAATTTACTACTTTTCATGGATGCATCTATTTCTTACAAAAAGGAATGCGAATATTTCTTTATTAATTAAGATATTTAGGATCCTCCCTTGCAATCATATGACATAGCTTTCCTAGATGTAGGTTTCCTTCATGATATCATTTGATGTAAATGTCAATCCGTGACAATCCTTATAATTTTTCTACGCCCTCAAGTGCACCCATCTTTCAATTCCTTTTACCTCTCGAGCATGCCAATGCTAGTTCATAAATTTAACACTCTACGAACAAAGTCAATAAAATCTTTGATTTCTGTGCACACCAATGCGAAGTCTATCATGCAAATTGTTCATTCTATAACATGCCTTAGTGCAATAAAAAGACAATTCCCAACATGATTTTTATGCAACATAATTGGTGGTTTGCTATCATAAATTTTTGCATGAATAGTTCTTCCTACCTTATGTAGTCGATCTACGTTTATTGCCCCTCAGATGTTTCCTACCAGAGTAAGATTTGTGGAATGCACCTGGTTACTAAGTATTGCAGTTCCTTGGCCCGTAGCTCCATCAGTTGACGCAGGATTCACGTTCGATTGGACCTTACTTCGCTTTGGAAGCATCGTCTAGTTCGGGCTTCCTTCATAGATGCAAGCATGGCCTACTAAGGAAGCCGACTCCTTGTGAGAGAACAGCGCGGGCTTGCGAGAGTCCGGGCGTGAGAACTCCTCTCAAGGGGGAAGAGCTTGGAGGTTCCTTGGGAGATTCATCTCTCTCTCTCTCTCTCTCTCTCTCTCTCTCTCTCTCTCTCTCTCTCTCTCTCTCTCTCTCTCTCTCTCTCTCTCTCTCTCTCTCTCTCTCTCTCTCTCTCTCTCTCTCTCTCTCTCTCTCAGAGCAGTGGAGGGGGGGTAACAGTGTGACATGGAGCCCCTTATCTCCATCTGGGTGGCTAGATTGGCCACCACCATGCAGACTACTCTTAAAGGGGGAGAAGGGATAGTGGGGGGGGGGGGGGGAGAGAGGTGGCACACATGTGCCCCTCCCCCCATAAATTTCATCATCATCCTTATCGTGATGATCATCACGCCTTTAGTCTTGCCGTCAACGTCGTCTACTTCAGCTCCCCCTCCCTCCGCCAACTGGTGGCATCGACAAGGGGGGAGTTAAAAAATTTCGAATAATTTTGATTGTTAAAAGGGGGGTCCTATGGGCTACGGGGAATATTACATAAGCTTTCTCCTCGTCTTTTCATATGAAAGTGTGTGGAGTGACAAGACCTTACATATTATGGTTGAAATATTTAATCTATCGTCTCTGTTTAGACCCGCATAGATCCCCAAAATAAGGTTGAAATCCATCGATGATGCATTACTAGGGGCACTTAGGGTTATGCATGTCTTGGTCCTATTTCAAATATTTCTTCACTACTTCCATGAAGTTGCTACTCACCACACTAACGGCTTTCAAATCAGCTTTACAGCTCAAGGCATCTACTATCTTATTAGTGGAACTTGGCTTGTGTTTTATCTCCAAGTCAAATTCGGCTAGGATCTAGCCAACGAGCTTGTTTGGCTGATAGCTTTGATTGGGATTGGAAGTATTTGAGGGAGATGTTGTCAATGAAGACTACTATGTGTTTGACTTGAACATAATGCTTCCATTTCTGAGGCAATTGGATGACAATGGGCATTTCCTTCTCATGTGTCCACCATCTGTAAACTTCTTGGATTCGTAAGCGAAGGGGAGGCCTTCTTGCACCAGCACACCCCCAATGCCATAATCGGATGCATCTATGGATATCTCAAAGGGTTTGGTAAAGCTAGGTACTTTCAAGATAGGGGTTTGACTCATGCATTTCTTCATGTGTTCAAAAGCATCATGTTGCTTGCTACCCCATGTAAAGGTGTTATCTTCTTTGGTGAGGTGGGATACTGGTGCGGTGATGAGGTTGTAATCCTTGATGAACCTTCTACAAAATACCGTGAAGCCAAGGAACTCCCACACTTCCCTTACAGTCTTCAATACGGGCCATTTTTGGATAGCTTCTACTTTCTGGGGGTCCACTTTGATACCAGCTGCTCCTACCATGAAGCCTAGGAATTCTAACTCTTTTACTACAAACTCACATTTTTCTGGTTTGGCATATAGCTTGTTGTCGCAACTTCTCAAAAATGAAGCGTAAGTGTTATTTGTGTTCTTCTAGGGTTTTGCTATAGACTAGGAGATCATCAATGTAGATAATGACAAAGACATCTATCTCGGGCCTAAAGACTCCATCCATGCGGCCACAAAATGTGACTGGCCCATTGCTTAGTCCAAATCCTAAGACTAAGCATTCAAAACTTCCATATCAGGTACGAAAAGCTATTTTAGGGATATCTTTCTTTGATATGCGAATCTGGTGGTATCCTGACCTAAGGTCTATGCAGCTAAAGTACTTAGCTCTATGTAGCCTATCTAAGAGGTCCTCCACTAGAGGCATGGGATATTTATTTTCTATGGTGATTTTATTAAGGGGCCTATAGTCCACACATAGTCTAAGCCCCCCATCCTTCTTCTTAACAAACAACACTGGGCATCAAAGGTGGATTTGTTGGGGCGAATGAAACCTTGTTCTTCTAATTCATGCAAATGCTTCTCCAATTCCATGAGTTCTATGTGATTCATATACAATAGGGCTCTTGCCAGTGGGGTGGATCCTAGAATGAGTTCAAGTTCAGTTGTACATATAAGAGGGAATGGTAGAATATTCTTCTCACTATGTAATAAAACATGCGTACCATTGTCCTTGAATATAATAGTGTTATGCTGATAACTATGTTTTAATGAGTTGCCCGAATTGTACAACCATTATTGGCCTAACATTACATCTCTCCTAGTCATGTTCATAACTTAAAAATTTATATTCATAGTATGCACGTACACTTCTAATGAAACATCACAGACTTTTGTATCCACACATCCTTGTCTCCCATTCATAAGAGAGATAACATAAGTATGAGTACTAGGTACTTGGGGTAAATGTAGCTTCTTAACCAATGTATAGTCAATGAAGTTGTGAGTTGATCCACCATCCACAAGAATATGGACTCATTTTCCATTGATCATACCATGCATACAAACCAAGTCATGGGGGCCAAATGTGGGTTTCCATGGTGTAACAATCAACACTACAAGGGAATGAGGTGATAGCGACGGTGATTTGCTTCGTAAAATAGTGACCTAGCTTTCAGTGTCATTAAAAGCATCACAAATCAAAGCTATATATGTTGCTATTAGCGTCGTAAATTTTGATTTGTGATGCTAATAGCGACACATATAGCGATGACGCTCTGAGAAAAAAAACTCCTAAAACTCGAGCACATCATTTTGTCAAAAACATTGTGAGAGAGAGCGAAAGAGAAAGTAAGAGAGATTGCCACTTTGGGAGAGAGAGAGAGAGAGAGAGAGAGAGAGAGAGAGAGAGAGAGAACTCATCACCATCACCACTACCGTATTCGAAGAAGAGGGAGAGTATGCAAGGGAGGAAGAAGGGAAGCTGCAAAGAGGAGGCACAAAAGAATTCATCTTTAGGTATTTGAGATAGGTATATTGCCTCTTTTTACTTTATTTTTTGTTTTTTTTATTTTTCTTTGTAATAAAATGCATTGAAAAAGAGGGAGGGAGGGAGGGAGGGAGAAGAGGAAAGGGAGAGAAAGGGGAGAAAGGAAACAAAGTGAAAAAGGAAGAAAGAAATGATATATGAAGGGAGGGAGAGAGGAGGATGAGTGAGAGATACAACGAGGGAGAGAGGGCTGAAGAGAAACAAAGAGAGAGGAAATAAAGAAAGAAAGAGAGAGGGAGAGAGAGGGAGAGAGAAGAAGGAGGTAGAAAAGAATGGTCATGTAAAAAGAGAAAGGAGAGTGAAAAGAGGAGAGAGAGGGAGGGAGAAAAATAGATGAAAAGAGAGATAGAGAGAGAAAAATAGAGAGTGAGAGAGGGAGTGAGAAATAGGAAAATAATGAGAGAATGAGAGAGAAGGGAAAGAGAGAAAAATAAAGGAGAGAGGGCGAAGAGAAAGACAAAGAGGGGGGAGAGAGAGTCTTTCAATATCTTTGTTTTTTAACTTTTTTACTTTTTATATTTTATTTTGATTATAACGAGATACATTGAGTGAGAGTGGGGAGGGAAGGAGAGAGAGAAATAGAGAGAAGAAGGGAGGGAAAGAAAGAGAGATGAGAAATAAAAAAGGGGAGATGAATGGGGGGCAAACAAAGAGATGAATGGAGAGAGAAAGAGAGGTAGGGAGAGAAATAGAGAGGCCTAATGAAATATAATATGTCTATTTTTATTACATATTGTCTTTCTTTGTTTCTTCACACGTCTTTGTCTTTTATTAATGATGTTGTTGATATTTCTTTACTAGATTTCAATTATAAATCAAGTACATACTCTCTCTCTCTCTCTCTCTCTCTCTCTCTCTCTCTCTCTCTCTCTCTCTCTCTCTCTCTCTCTCTCTCTCTCTCTCTCTCTCTCTCTCTCTCTCTCTCTCTCTCTCTCTCTCTCTATAAAAGTCCTCACCTTGGCATTCTCTTAGAAACTCTTTTTCCCATTCTCTACCACACATACATAATAAGATACATCAATTTCTTAACAAATAAAATGGCATATTACGTCCTAATTTGTCTCCCAGTTTATCCCTTGAATGTAATGTAACACATAGTATTGATATTTTACCAAGACCTAAACCCATTAGTTGATCGACTTAGTGCTAGTGAAGCTAGCCAAGTGGAGAAGGAATTGATCAACTTAGTGCTAGTGAAGCTAGCCATGTGGAGAAGGAATTGATTGATTATCTCTAATGGATGATTTATTCAATCTAGTTCTTCTCCATAGGATTCTCAAATATTGTTGGTGAAGAAAAAGGATAGGTCCATGCATATGTACATAGATACTGTGGTCTAAATGTGATCACAATAAAATAAGTATCCACTCCCTCATGTGGATGAGTTGTTTGATCAACTTAAAAGAGCACGATACTTCACAAAGATTGACTTGTGGTTAGGGTACCATCAAATGTGAATACACATGGAGGATGTATCTAAAAACGTCTTTCAAATGTATTTTGGTCATTATGAGTTTTTAATTATACCCTTTGGCCTAACTAATACTCCTACCACATTCATGACACTTATGGATAGTGTCTTATGCCATGTCTCAAAAAAATTATTTTTATTTTTATTGATAATATCCTTATTTATAGTGTTTTGAAGAAGAACGTTAGAAACATCTTCACTTAGTTTTTGAGTTGCTTAAGAAGCATAAACTTTATACTATAAGGAAAGCAAATGTAATTTTTTAACGACAAGAGTTCACTACCTTGGCCGTACCATATTTGAAGAAGGTATTAGAATGGATCCTAAAAATGTCCAAACTATCTTACAATGGCCTCATCCTACGAATCTAGAGGAGGTAAAAATATTACTTGGTTTCATAGGATTTTATCATATGTTTATAAAAAATAATGCTAAGATAGCTAGTTCTATGACATGCCAATTGAAAGCTCAATGTCACACTTTCTCTTAGGGTGAGAAACAACAAAAAAGATTTGATAAACTTAAACTAGTTATTACTACTACTCCAATCCTAGATATAGTGAATCCATGCAAAGTGTTTGTGGTGGGAACTAATGCTATGCCACAACCATTGGAGCTTTGCTACTCCAAGAGGGTAGACCCATAGATTTTGAAAGCAAAAAGCTAAATGAGCCTCAACAAAATTATTATGCCTATGAACGTGAGCTCTATGTGATTATCTATGCTTTGAAAAGATTGCACCATTATTTGTCTGTTGCTACATTTGAGATAGTATTTGATCAAGTGAGTACCACATGGTTTACTACTCAAAAGGATTTGAAATGAAGAAAGGCTCAATAGAATGAATCTCTTCAAGATTTTGACTGCATACTATAGTATCACAAGGGTCAATATAATACTATATTTGATGCTCTAAGTAGAATGTTTGAGATTGATACTCTCTCATTTACAATATTGAAGAGTGATCTATTAGCATCTCTAGAGGAAAATGTGAACATGATCAGTCTTATGAAAAGGTGTGGAATGTGGTTAAAGGAAGGGGTCCCTCATAAACTCATGCACAAGATGTTCTAGAAGATATGCTACTAGTATATGTATAGGTATTAACTCAATGAAAAGGTATGGAATGTGGTTAAAGGAAGGGATCCCTCATAAACCAAGTTCTAGAAGATATGCTACTAGTAGATGTATGCAAAAAAAATCTAATAAGAAAGATTATTTACCCATATTAGAGTTTTCTTACAACAATGCTAAGCATGTGAGTATAGGGTTTAGTTCATTCATGCTTATATATGGATTTCAATCTCAATCACTAGTTACAATGGGTAGCCAATGAGAAAATCCAACATGTCAAGTAATTTCTTCAAGATCATTTTGATATGCTAAAAGTAGCGTGCTTGAGTGTTAAAAAAACTCAAGACCGTTATAATAAAGATGTAGATGAACATACAAGTATTATCACTTTTGAAAAAAATGATAAAATCTACTTACATGTTTAAGAATATTCAAGAAGTTTGAAGTCTTGACCGGTTCCTAAGTTATCTCAATAGTATTGTGGCCCATTTACATTCCTTAAACGTGTTGCTAAAGTTGTATACAAATTAGATCTAGCATCCTCTAGTAGAGTCCATCTAATCTTTCATGTTAACTAATTGCGAAGGCAACTTAGTAATGATGATAGTTTGGTGGTCCAAGGAGAGTTAGTAGAAATTATTGAACCATCAATTCAACCTCATAAACTAGAATGGATCTTGGATTTCCATGAGCATCTTATTTATTATCATGTTCAAAAATAAGTTTTGGCCAAGTGGAAAGACAAACCTGAAGAAGGTTCCACTTGGGAGATATTGCTGTACTCAAGAAGCAATTTTCCACTTTTGTTTTTTAGGACAAAAAATCTTCCAAAAGGGGGGGGAGTAATGTCAAGACAAGGATCCTAAGCGAATAGGGTCTATAAGATATCTCAACCATAGCATTAATAGTGGGTAATGGATCATTATGCTAAGGTGTTGACAATTTTAAGGGGTCAAGGGATACTTTATATTAGGACGCAAGGGTATATGGACCAAAAGGTCAAAGGATAGGCCATTAGTGTGAGTGGACTTACTAAAATTCAATCTAAAAATAGTCCATGGATTTGCCTAAAGATACTAGTGCGGTGCTAAAAGAATCTATTGTCTTGAGTGACTAGGAGGTTACCTTCTATATTTGTTATAGGCAAGGCACCTATGTGTGCATGACAAGCTTGGTGTTACACAAGTATATGAGACTGATGATAACCAACCTCTTTTACCTCCCAATGTCTGCTTTTCTAGTAGTGAGGTATCCTTAATGGACAACCTCTCATTGACCTCCACAAGTGTAGCTATCACCTTACACTTAGTCATGTTAAATACTCTCAAAACCTCCCATTCATACTTCTTCTAAGAGATAAAGATTTTGCCAAGATTTCGAATCCCCAAAACAATAGTGCAATAAGCACAGGTCTAACATTTCAAACTTAGAGCTCAAAGCCATTCAAGTCTAATGGATCGTATCTTCATAATCACTTGTAATAAAAAGGCCATTCATATATTGAATAATCACTAGAAAATGTTTACCATCCATATAAAGATATAAGTTAGTAATTGAGAATACTATATTAGGGAATTTAGAAATTTTCATATAGTTTGAAAATTTCCAATATAGTTAATATTTGGCCACATGATCAAATCTTATCTCCTTACTTGAAAGTGAAGTCTACCCTAATTACTATATAGGTTATCTTTCCAAGTCCCACTTTAAGGCATGGGTTAAGATTTAGCCACATAG
Source organism: Lygodium microphyllum (assembly GCF_053477565.2). Lineage (NCBI taxonomy): Eukaryota > Viridiplantae > Streptophyta > Polypodiopsida > Schizaeales > Lygodiaceae > Lygodium > Lygodium microphyllum. The sequence goes on from NC_141152.1 coordinate 41,566,531, forward strand.
CCAAATCTTTATCCCTTATTTGAAAGTGGGACATGGGAGATTCCCAAATTCTCTAATATGGTGTTTGAGATACATCTATTGAAATGTTAAGCCTAAAAAGAATTGATATATCGACTAGTACCATGCTCTATGGGGGTTATTTTAGTCCATACAATGCTTTCTTTAGCTTAGAAATTTTGTTCTCAGAATTAATGGGGGACCTCAAACCCTAGTGGGTAAGCTATGTACACCTCCTCCTTGATGTCACCTTTCAAGAATGCTAATTTAATATCCATTTGGTAAATTGGTCACTTCTTGTGAGTGGCTACTACAAGTACTATGTGAATAGTAACTCTTCTAATACTGGAGTGAATGATCAAGTGTAGAATCTACAAATAAGATCCTAATGAATGTCTTGACAAAGGTAGTCTCCATCTCGCACATTCACTAGGATAATAAGCTCGTTCTGCGCGTGCACATAACGCTAGGCCACTTCACGGTAGCTTCGCTGCCTCGAAGCGGTGAGCAAAGTAGATATGCTATCGCATGGCAACTTTGCTCAACAATCCATTTCTCATCTTTCTCTATCATCTTTTTCCTCTCTCTCTCTCTCTCTCTCCCCCCTCCAAATTTCTTATGTCTAATTCTCTCTCTCTCTCTCTCTCTCTCTCTCTCTCTCTCTCTCTCTTTCTCTCTCTCTCTTTGCCTTCTATTTTAGTTTATTTTTTCTCCTCTCCTAGTTCTCTCTCCTTTTTCTCTCCCCCCTTTTCTTCTCTCTCTCTCTCTCTCTCTCTCTCTCTCTCTCTCTCTCTCTCTCCTCTATTTTCCTTCTCTCCCTCCTCTTTTTTCCTTTTTTTCTTCTCTCTCTCTCTCTCCTCTTTTATATTTTCTCTCTCTATAATTCTCTCTACATGTTCTCTCTCTCTCTCTCTCTCTCTCTCTCTCTCTCTCTCTCTCTCTCCGCCCCCTTTTCTTCTTCTTCCATTTCTCTTATTTTTTCATTTTTTATTCTCTCCCTCTCTCTCTTTTAAATTTTATCTTTTTATTCTCTCCTTCTCTATTTTAAATTATATATTCTCTCTCTCTTCCCCCCTCTCTCCTTCTTTCTCCCTTCCTCTCTTTCTCAAAAAATATTTAAATTTTAAGACTTTTCTCTTCTCTTTTTCCCCATCTCTCTTCCTCTTTTTTCTTATTATTATTATTCTTCTCTCTCTCTCTCTCTCTCTCTCTCTCTCTCTCTCTCTTCCGTCTCTCTTCTCTTTTTTTCTTTTTTTTCTCTTTAAATTTTTCTATTTCTTTTAAATTTAACATTTCCTCTCTCTATAATTCTCTCTGTGTTCAAATTATCTCTTCTTTTTCTTATTTTCTCTCATTTTCTGCTCTCTATCTCTCTCTCTTCCTTCTCCTCTCTTCCTTTTTTCTTTTCCTCTCTCTCCCTCCCTCTTCTTTCTTTTTTGCTCTCTCTCTCCCTCTCTCTCTCTCTCTCTCTTAATTAAAAGAAAGTTTCTCTTTTTTCTTTTTCTTTTTTTGTCTTTAAATCTTTTCTTTTAAATTTTATATTTCCTCTCTCTATAATTCTCTCTCTATGTTTAAATTCTCTCTTCTTATTTTCTCTCTCATTTTCTTCTTTCTGTCTCTCTCTTTTTTTTCTTTTCCTCTCTCCCTCTCTTAAGTGTTATACTTCCTCTTTATAATTCTCTTTCTCTCTGTTCCCCCTCTCTCTCACTCCCTCTCCTCTTCTTTCTTTTTTACTCTCTCTCTCTCTCTCTCAATTAAAAAGAACTTTTTTCTTTTTTCTCTTTAAATTTTTTTATTTTCTTTCTTTTCAATTTTATATTTCCTCTCTGTAATTCTCTCTATATTCAAATTCTCTCTCTTTTTATTTTCTCTCATTTTCTTCTCTCTATCTCTCTCTCCCCTCTCTTCTTTTCCTTTTTCATTTGCTCTCTCTTAAATTTTATATTTCATCTCTCTATAATTTTCTTTCTTTTAAATTTTATCTTTTCTCTCTATAATTATCTCAATGTGTTCAAATTTTCTATTATTATTTTCTCTCATTTTCTTCTTTGTCTCTCTCCCCCCTCTCTCCTCTCTTTTTCTTTTTTCTTTTCCTCTTAAATTGTATATTTTTTCTCTCTATAATTCTCTTATCCTCTGTTCCCCCTCTCTCTCCCTCCCTCTCTTCCTCCCTACTTCTTTTCTTTCTTTTTTGCTCTTTGTATATTTTTCTCTCTCAGATTAAACTTTTAAATATAATTTTTTTGTTTAATTAAAATAAGGAGAGAGAGAGAGAGAGAAAAAAAACCTACGCCTTACACATGAGAGAGAGGGGGGAGAGGGAAAAGGAATTTAATTAAAAGGGGGAGGAAAAGAGAGAGATAAAGATAATAAGTGAGAGGGAAGGGGGTTTTAATTTTAAAAAAGGAAATGAAGAGAGAGGGAGGCTTTAATGGAAAAAAAAAGGGGGAAGAGAAAATGAAATATTGCACATGAGAAAGAAAAGAGGAGAAAGAAATGGAGGTTTGGAAAATGAGGTAGGTTCGAGAAGCCCTTTGGAGGTTCGGGGCTTTCCGAATTTATAACTAATATCTTATTTTAATTAAACAAAAAGTTTCCATTTAAAAGTTTAATCTTTCTTCTTAATTTAATTAAACATATAAAAGTTTAATGTGTGTGTGTGTGTGTGTGTGTGTGTGAAAGAGAGAGGGAACCTAGACCCTACACATGAGAGAGAGGAGGGAGGAATTTAATTAAAAATGGGAGGGGGAAAAGAAAGAGAGATTATAAGTGAGAGAGAAGGCATGGCGTTTTAATTTAAAAAAAGGAAGTGGGGGGAGAGAGGGGAGGCTTTAATGAAAAAAAGGAGGGGAAACTTGGAAGAGAAAATGAGATATTGCACGTGGGAAAGAGGGGAGGGAGGTTTGGAAAAGGGGGTAGGCTCGGAAAGCCCTCTTGACGTTCGAAGCTTTCCAAACCTATAGCTAAAATAATATATTAGTAAGAAGTAAGATATATATTAGGCTGTGTGGACCAGTTATTTAGGCTGTTTGGACAAGACTTGCAAAAGATCCCCTGGAAAATTAGAACATCTGACAAGACCTGGACAAGAAAGATGAAGACAAATAAATTAATCTAGGCCACAGGGGGCCTTCAGTAACAGTGATGGCTATGGTGTTATGGGCAGCTACATGATGAGTCTGAAGAGGAGGGATACAGATAAGGAGAGCAATAGTGGAGCAGCCTTCATGGCCTCCTTAGAATTAGAAGAGGAACTGCTGCCACTGCTACTTCTTATGTTTGATCCTTGGGCAGTTGTTGTTACAGTGGCCGAGGACGGCGTGCCTGCCACATCCCCCACACAAAACAACACCTCAAAACCCCATAAAAACTCTTACAAATGAATGGGAAAAGAAAATTTCACTAAAAATTAGAATTATAAATGCCTCATCAATTACAAAATCACCAAAACCAGGCATGGCTACAGGATTTTCACAGCAGAAATGCCAGCCATGTGAAAATGGTAGGTTCTCCATCTACTGGCCTCACAGACGCAAGCAAATCCTGGGTGCTTGCCACAACATTGACTCCCTCAAGCAACATGGCAATGACATGCTATCCCAATATTTGGTTAATCTGCTTCAGACAATTGTTGCCATCATAGTCGGCCAACCACATATGCACAAGCCCAGTGGGTTATTTGTCAAGCCTGGCCTCAAGGACCTACTCTTGTGCATTCGTGGGGTTGATTGACTAGGCATCAGACAGACCCTTGCACTCGTCTGTGCAGCATGTTGGGCTGGGGCATGTATATCTCATAACCAGGACAGCCAGTTTAATGTCCTCCATTAGCATACTTCATCATTGCTTGCACCTGCTGCCCACCTTTTGAATTTGGAGAAGATGAGGGCAACTTGGATGATCCCGGCGCATTGTCAAATATCTTTGCCTCTGGAGATGAAGGTGGGATGCCAAGCTCACCTGCATGTATGGCAGCCAACAGACATTATTGCCTTTTGTAAAACTTCAAAGCTCACAGATGGTTTGGTTTCCACTCAGAAACACACATAGAGAGAGCTTCTACTCAAATACTTCAAAAAACAAGCTTTGGGTACTTTTATCAAAACTCCTCCTCAATTCGAAAAAATGTCTCAGAAATCACTTGCAAACACCTAGAGAAAGCATCTACCTGATACTTAAAGCTTCTCAGAGAACACTTCAATGCACAGAAAAAGCTTCTACTTCATACTAGGAGGCTTTGACAGTCTATTAAAAATTCCTACTTACTACTAAAAGCTTCTGAAAAATACCTTGAAGACAGCATTCTACACAGTACTGACAGCATTCTACATACTACTGAATACTTCTGAGAAATACCAATATGGGTGGATAATATTATAAGACTAGCTTATGAGACAATTCAGGTTTAGCTGAGGGTAATGGGTCTGTAAGGACTCCCAAGCTTGACGAAGAAATTTACCAGGGCACTCGCTGGGATCGGCAGGGACGTTACATACGGAGGGGAGGGGGAGGGCGAGGGCGAGGGTCTGGTTGAACTGCGGGACGCCGGGTGTGCCGGTGAAGCTGGCAGCGACGAGCTCGCAGAGGCACTTCTTCTGAGTGTGGAAGACATTGGCCACTTTGGCGCAGCATGCTGGGGTGGGCAGGGGTGTCTTGCCTTGGGTGTAAGGCAAGCACACCAACAGGCTCTCAACAGGCCCCACGCAGACCTGCTGTGCCGGGGTCAGCTGCGCTTGCACAGCAACATGACCACATGCCAGAATCAGGATTAACCATAAGCACGCTATCACAAAAAGATGATACTGCTTATGATGATGCTGATATGGACGCTCCTGATAATGATGATCAGGATGCCATTGGACCTGCATCATCGTAACTTCCTCTTCTTCTTCTTCTTCTTCTTCGCAAGAAGCTGTCTACATATATAACCCCCTTGGTTCTTCTCTACTTGTTGTTGTTGCTGCTGCTGCTGCTGCTAACAAGAGGCTGCGTCTGACCTTGTTCTGCCATGGCTACCCTTCATTAAACTGCGCCAGCAGCCATTAAAGCTTCCCAACTGTGTTGCTCCCCACCAACCTGTCCTTGTCAAATTTCAATCCCGATTTCCGTCTGTCGAACAGGCCCCTGTCGCTCTCAAATCGATCAATGTATCTTCTATCAATTTTTACTACACGATGATCATCATGGGGACCCATCCAGCTTATGCACGGAGCACATGGCACAGCAAACACAAGGTGATAGAAATCACGAGGGCCTGCCCTAATTTCATTATTATGAGGGAATGTGCACGTTCGCCATTTCAATTAGGATTGGAGTGCTGAAAAGAACTGTATGAAACAAATCGAACGCCTTACTCTTATGTGCTGTTTATGAAACTTTGGAGAGGAAGGTGATGAAAAGCAAAGAAGCTCGAAACAATGAGATAACGAGAGCTCATTACGACTGCGGTAACGGGGCCGGTTTAATAACAGTTACCGGGGCCCTAGCTCGATTGAAGGTCAGATATGGCGGCTCGCGACCAGGAACCTGCACGGCAGAAAAAAAGATGGATGATTTTTGGTAACATTTTAGCCTCGCGATTTTCGTCCAACCACTTTCCTGTGTTGTAAAAAAGCCATCAATCTTGTGACATCATGGGGCCTTGCAAACAATGCAAAGGAGGTAATATGATCATTCTCCAAGCTTTTCCCCCAATGAATGAACGCCATCACAAGTAATGTACTTTGTACCTTGACTCGTCTTCACCTTGTCATTAAATTGGAAAGTTAATGTGATGAAAAAAATGCCACTAAATATGCAGGTTGTCAATTTTTCAGTCCTCTTTATCCTAGTTACACTACAAGATATAGGTTTTATATTGACGTTAAAAGCGATAAAAATATAAATAATAAAATATATCCCCATCGTCGTAAAAAATGTCGTTATTGGCGACGCTATAGAACAATCGCTATCAGCGTCATTATTTGCGTCGGTTTCAGCGTCGCACTGCGATGCTAATAACGACGCGTGTAGTAAATTTGCGACGCTAATAGCGACGATAACATGGAGAAAAAAAAATTTGTGATAGATCAACTATAACACTGTGTGCTTTATTTGGGCCATACAAAATAGTTTCTGCACTGTGTACAATGCTCGTATAAACAAAAACAAAGTATATTGAAATCATAACACTAATACATGAAATAAATACATGATTGCATAATGAAAGTGACTGGTACAATCATGACAAGATATCACTACTACATAGAAAATGTCTACACAGATCAAGCGACCAAAAAAGAAAGGTGTATGAGCTCTAGGAATCCAAGGGCGAGCTACATATCCTCGCCATTCGAAAGCTCGCCCCGCCGCAAAGGAGCATCGAACGGACTCTGCAAAAAAAGAAACAACATATCAATCCACCATACAATAATGCATTCTAATTAAACATGGTAGCTATGGACAAGAAAGATGAGTGACTTACAAGACCGCCACGTCTATGCAATCAGTCGATCAATGCAGTGAGACCATGCCTCTCTGGATATCGAGTCTCAAGGCCAGTCGAATCGCGATTTATAATGGAGTGCTACAAAGAAAACAAAATACTAACTGTTAAAAACATGATTGTCAGTACAAATAATATTGCAAAAAAATAAGCAAGCAAAACAAAAGAAAAACTTACAAAGTCCTTTAGATATGTCCTGTGCCCGCCACTTTCAAGATGATGAACCACTCCGGTCTCTAGTAGTGCCCTCGCCGCCTCGCGCTGCTGACTCCAACGTCCTGGAGAATCTGTAGCCTCCTCCCTCAATCAGCGCCGCCAGTCGTCCGCCTCTAGCCACTCGGGCTTTGCATCCCCACTCTTGAGTGCCTTGCGTGCGTCCGATCGTCTGTGTGACATAAATGTACGCATGCAGTCCATCATCCAGCCCATAGAAAATCTATCTGCTGAGGCTGGAACCGAAAACTCCTTATGCAAGGATGCTACTATGTAGTCCTTGCTCCCCTCCGGTATGTTTTTCCAATGATCTAAGACGTTGTGCCGAAAAACTTGTTGACACAACTCTCTTATACGAGCCATCACCCTTCTCCCCTCATCATTCATGATTATGGCTCCTGACCTATCATCGACAAGATAGGCATATCCCCCTAGGGTATACCTAAGATGGGTCCTCTTCCACCTGCGTCCACACTTCTGGAAATATCTAGGAAACCCTTATGCATCCGAAGTACCGACTGGGGTAATATCTATCGGAGTGGCACCCATAGAAGTACCATCTACAGATGGCTGAGCAAAAGCCGGAGTAACTGGAGTAGACGTCCCCATAGGTATGACAAATCCTGGAGGTGACGCAACTCCAACAGAACGACAAGACGGAGACACCGCGTCCGTGCCTCCACAGCATCCATATGAGCCACGCTCTCTGGAACCGCCATGAGAGCGAGGAGTCACACCTGTATCCCATGTCGACCGCGGGTTCACTGCCTCCGTATCTCTACACCATTCCCTTGATCCTAAAGCACTCCCTCCCTCTATTCCAAGTCTGGAGCGTCGACCTTGTCTACTCAAAGCTAAAGCATCTGATCGTGCTGAAGTAGATCTAGTAGAGCGGCCTGACGATATCAGAGACAGCTCCTGGTCTGCCATGTCTCTGAATCTCGCGATCTGATCTGGAGACATGCGCGTGAAGATATCCTGCAACTCCTCATCGCTCATCCCTCGACTCATCCTAAAAATGTCACATGCACAGATAAAAAATAATGTTAGCATAATCAATTTAAATCATACAAAGTATGGTAATATAAATCTTTAAAAAATAATCTCACTTAAAATGCATATCTTATGTACCCTTATAAGCGATTAATCAACAAATTGAGTAAGTGGATGCTCCAAGTATAAAGTATCCTATGGTCCCATGTCAATCTCCTAACACAACTCTGCATACACTAAAAGGTCGATAGACATGTCACCACAAAAGAATGAGTCCACCTCGTTCTCAAAGAATTCTTGGACTCTTGTATTTCCATCATTGTTAGCCAATGCTGGCTCCTCTACATACTCCAAGTTTTCGATGGCCTCCACCCCTTGCAATATCGACCCTTCTTTTTGCATATTATCCTCATCTATGCTCAGAACATCGCTTTGATCATATACTCTCGCACTTCGGGGAGCTGAAGGTATAACATACCACCATCGAGGTTGTCGAGGGTTTGAATAGAAGATTACATGTTCCAACACCATGTGCAAGAGAGATTAAACTATTGTGACATGTACCATTGTCGTAATACAATTAACAAACAAATGAGTTCATGCACTTGTTCACAATGGACTAACAACACAAAGGCGTCACGCAAATTTGTCCATTTTTTTTCGGAATCTATTTCGAGAAATCGAGATGGACCTTGTCGAACTATTGCTCCAACTCCTTCAAGTTCTACTTTGAACCACTGCACATCGAAAAGTATCATGGAGAAGTTACGGTAATCCACCGTAACAATAATTTGCAAGTTCCCAAAATACTCCATCTCATCTATAACCGTGTTTGGATCAATTGCTCGTCGCCGGCTCTCCTGCTCGAACCTTGCCATGATACCATAGTTCATTCTGGAACGCATTTTGTCAATACGCTCCACGTGAAAATGCCATCCACGCGACCACGCTGCACTATATATTTTGTACTATACATTGAAACACTCAAATTAGTTGTCGCATATAAAATATATATACGACAAATCCTAAACACCTCATCACCTTTGGACTACATCGCCTCGAGAATTTTCGCTTCTCCATTGAGACCTCAGCCCTTTCGCGAGACGCAACGGTCAAAGCTCCATGCAACCATCGCATTGACATAAACCGCGGCATCTCCTCCACGCCCTCGAGATATCGAATCGGTTGATGGCGCATACTACGTTGAAATTTAGATCGCGCTTCCTCTCGATCTTGCCTAGCGATCTGGTACTTGGTGACCCACATCTCCATAGAGGCATGCCTATTTACCTGAGCACTCTCCGAATCCCGGAAAGTCATGCATCGTCCATATGAGAATGGCTCGAATTTTGGCGGACCATCGACTATTGTGCTTGCTCATATCTTGTATGGTGATCCCCTCCTCCCACAAAATTTTAAGCTCATCGACTAATGAACGAAGATACACGTCCATATTTTTGACTTTGTAGTGGCCGGGGACGAGTAAGCTAAGGATGAGATATCCTTTCTTTGTAGAAAGCCATGGAGGGATATTGTAGTTGACAAGGACTATAGGCAACACACTGTAAGAAGTTGAGCGCAGACTGAATGGGTTTACGCCGTCCATTACAAGACCGAGCCGAAGATTCCTTGGTTCTCGAGCAAAGCCTGGGAAGGTAGAGTCAATGTGGCTCCATGTACGTGAATCCGTTGATATTCGTTGAACTCCATCTATGGACTTATTCTGCGCATGCCATGTTGTCAAGCTCACCATGTCGGACGTACGAAACATGTGGTTTATGCGGGGGATAAGTGAAAAGTGTCTGAGAACTTTTTGAGAGATGGTTTACCCTTGCAAGTCCTATCGATACCTATGAGCACCACACTTTGGACATGTCTCCATAGTCTCGTATTCTTCTTGAAATAGTATGCAATCGTTGATACATCCATAGATGCTGTTGTAGTTCATGCCAAACTTTCGTAAAACATATCATACATCATCACGAGACTCATGCATGGTATTTCCAAGTGGTAATATACGATATTTCAATAACTTGAAAAAAATCATAAAACATCTTGAAAAAGAACAAATGTTTTTAATAATAGTGTCGAAAAGAAATCAACGAAGCGTATGTACAAGGTACCTGAACAACACAGTCACACTTGCATCGCTCCACCCATATTTTGCTTGCATAGTTAAGAGTGCAAGCAGTGTCTTCAGGCAAGATACTCGGCACCCATCATATAATGGTATGGATGCTTCCTCTCTAAGCAGATCAAAAGTCTCGATATCCATGGGAATCAATGCATCGATCATTGCCTCCATCTCAGGCTCCAAGATTGTAGGTAGGTCTGGAAGGCTACCTGTCTCCTCTGGCATTGACGGTATAGATTGGGTAGTGCCTTGTAAGTGGTGGATTGGCTCATGCACTCCATCCATTGCACGTCCACAAACTCTTCTAATTGGCCACAAAGGGTACACTCCTCCTTGGGACGAGACATCACCTCCCTGGATAGAAAATTTGCCAGCCATACCCAATCTTCTTGTATATGGTATTCAGTTAGCTTGCGAGTACAATGCATGATTGATATTAACTTTTCTTACCATTTGCTGAAAATCCGCAATCACCTGATCAATGACCTCAAATTGAAACTCGCCAAATCATCGTACGTGTTCTATGGACAATCAACGTTTTCGTCTAATTGCCAACTTGCATTGAGAGCAAGGACATAGGATACGTTAATTAAGATACGCCTCGCGATCTTGAACAACAAGACCTTCATTATTTTCCATTTTGTCTACGTTACAACAAACAATTTGTTTTTGTTATCATTCTTTTTTTCTTTCTTAAATTGTTCTCCTCTCCTTCCATCTCTCTCTATTTTTCTCTTTCTTTATTATGTTGTATGTATTTCTTCTCCCTCTCTCTCGTTCCTTCATCTTTTTTCTCTTCCTCCTCCTCTCTCATTTTCTTTAACGATCACGACTACGACTACGATGAAGACCACGACCACAACTTTGACCACGACCATGACCATGACCATGACCGCGACCGCGAGTGCAACCACGACCACGCCTATGACCATGACCAAAACCACAACCATGACCACGACCACGACCACGACTGTGACTATGACCACGACTATGACCACGACCATGACCACGACCACGACCACGACCACGACCACGACCACCACCATGACTATGACCACCACGACCACGACCATGACCACGACCACGACCACCACGACCACCACCATGACCACCATGACCACGACCACGACCATGACTACAAGTATGACCATGACCACGACCATGACCACCACCACCACCACCACCACAACCATGACTACTTATATAGAGATGAAGAGAGAGACAAGAGTTAGGAAGAGAGTGAAGTTAGAGAAGAAGAGGAGAGAAGTGAGAGAGGTAGAAATAGAAAGAGAGATAGAGAGAGAAAATATATAGGGGGAGAGAGAAGGATTTAGGGAGAGTATAGGAAGAGAGAAAGAGGGAAGATTGAGGGAGAGAGAAGGGTTGAGAGAAGAGAGAGGAGAAAGAGAGAGAGATCCGACTAGAGCATTTGACACCCATAGTCAACACATCGTGGAAAACATAAGCACAAATTGACATTGAATTATGGCAAGATAATCCACCACAAAACAATAGTTATAATACCCGAGGTAGGATTTCAAAGTTTTACTGATCAGTCATGGATGCCATACTATGGGTAGGTTGCACTCACTAAGAATAGAATCGGCGATTCACCTCATCTTCTCTCCATCATCAATAGGATTCTCCTTTACCATTTACAACTCACCCACCTTCTATCCACACTATTCCACACTACAATCTCTATGAGGGCATGAGATTGGGATCTCCACAGATACCAAAGCATGATCTCTAGCTTGATGGTTGCATATATACTACTACTACTCATGGAATAAACCTTAAAATAGTTATTATGCTCAAATATATGCTTGTTAGAGTAGAAATTTATTCCTAAGACTATTCTAAGGAAGAAAGAGGGTTAATGATAAAAGAGTATCCTTCCTTGCAAGTGATTTTATATTATATTTTTAAATTAAAATTGATAGTTGAAGATGAATTTCCTAAGAGATCTTGTGGTGATGCTATTTTAGTTTTGTGAAGCATATGAATGATGATGTTTTAGTTTTTTGTATTTGTCTTTTTAAGAAGAGATTGATATTTATGGAATATCCAAAGTTATTTTTGGATTTATGTTATGAAAAATGAATATTTTTTTAATTGATAGACTAATTGCCTTCGTTGTATACTTGCATGGTGGAGGCTAGGACAAGCCCCATGTATGAGAGGTCTCTTTGTAGGAAGAACATTATGCTAGGAGGCGCAAGTGTGCTAGGATTCTCTAGCCATATATCCCTTAGGTTTGTTGAGGATCGGCCTAACTCCTATGAGCCTACGATGAGCTTATTGTAAGGTTTTATTTCCTTTTCTCTCTTTCTCTCCCTCTCTCATTTCCTCTCCTTCCATCACCCTCACCCTCTCTTTCTCTCTTTCCCTATTAGGTTTAATGATTTTTCTCTCTTTTCTCTCTCCTCTCCCTCTCTCATTTTTTCTCTCTCCTCTCCCTCTCTCATTTCCTTTTCTCTCTTTCTCTCCCTCTCTCATTTCCTCTCCCTCCCTCACCCTCACCCTCTCTTTCTCTCTTTTCCTATTAGATTTAATGATTTTTCTCTCTTTTTCTCCCTCCTCTCTCTCTCTCTCTCATTTCTTTTTCTCTTTCCTCTCCCTCCCTCACCCTCACTCTCTCCCTCTCTTTCTCTCTTTCCCTATTATATTTAACATCTTTTCTCTATTTTTCTCTCTCCTCTCATTCTCTCATTTTTTTCTCTCTCCTCTCCCTCTCTCATTTCTTCTCCCTCCCTCTCCCTCTCTCTCTCTCTCATTTTCCTATTATATTTAATGTCTCCCTCCCTCTCCCTCTCCCTCTCCCATTTCCTCTCCCTCTCTCATTTTCCTATTATGTTTAATGTCACCCTCTCCCTCTCTCATTTCCTCTCCCTCTCCCTCCCTCTTCCTTTCCCATTTCCTCCCTCTCCCCCTCCCCCTCTTTCTCTCTTTCTCTCTCTCTCCCTCCCTCTCCCTCTCTCATTTCCTCCCTCTCTCTCATTTTCCTATTATGTTTAATGTCTCCCTCCCTCTTCTTTTTCTATTTCCTCCCCCTCTCTCTCCCTCTCCCTCTCCCTCTCTTTCTCTCTCTCTCTCTCTCCCTCTCCCTCTTCCATTTCCTCCCTCTTCCTCTCTCTCTCTCTCTCTCTCATTTTCCTATTATGTTTAATGTCTCCCTCCCTCTCCCTCTCCCTCTTCCTCTCTCATTTCCCTATTATATTTAATGTCTCCCTCTCCCTCTCCCTCTCTCATTTTCTCTCCCTCCCTCTCCCTCTCCCTCCCTCTTCCTTTCCCATTTCCTCCCCCCTCCCTCTCCCTCTCTCATTTTCTCCCCCTCCCCCTCCCTCTCCCATTTTCTCCCTCTCCCTCTCCCTCTCTCATTTCCTCTCCCTCTCTCAATACACACAAATTATACAAAAAACAAGTAAAAGAGAGAGAGAATGCACTCACCATAAAGACTCGAAGAAGGGTTTGGCGGCTCCTCTTCGCGACGGCGGCTTCTCTTCGCCCTCTGTATAGCTCCTCCTCTTCTTCGCGAACAGCGGCGGTGGCGGTGATGGTGAGAAGCCTTCTTTCCCTCTTTCTCTCCCTCTCAGCAAGATGGTTGCTCTCCCTCTCACTCTCTTTCATGAATGCGCAAAATGTAACGCGCTCGGGTTTCAGCCTGTGTTTTTTTGCTCTGGGTATCGTCGCTATTTGCATCACTATTTGCGACGCTAATAGCGCCGCAAATAGCAATACCGCTATTTGTCGTTGTTAGTCGGTATCACTATGGCCTGATATCCTTGTAGTGTTATGGCATTTATCCATTATTAAAGAGTGGCTACTACTACGTGATGGCCACCATCACTACAACAAAAAGGCTCCATAGACGCGCTTGTAGACGCAATATTTGAACTGTGTTAAAAAATGTCGGGCGCGTTTATTACCACGTCTACTGTTGCATCTAAAATTTCGCATCTAAAAGCACGCTTATAGTCCGAGTTACACGCCCATATAGACACGTATATAGACGCACGTATTGACGTGCTACGTAAATATATAGTCATATTTATAAAAAAGTGGATATATTCATATTGTGTGTCTACATGTGTGTATCTGCGCGTCTAAAAAAACGTTTACTCTGCAAGTTTTTTACTAGAATGGATGCACATTTATCTTGCAATTTAGACGCGCTGATAGACACGCAAAACGAAGGTATGAAAAAAAAACCAAAGAGCATTTGGCTTTGCAAGCCACATGCTCTTTGTTTTTTTTTCCCCTATCAACATTAAATTGTATGCTTAGGGAAAACAAAGAAAGATTATTTCGAAGATTTTTGTACTGAAAACAAAACAATGTATGTAGAACACGAAATTTTATATATGTGGATAAAACATTTTTACATGATGAGTTCTAATGCTTGTGACCTTAAGCATGGTCCTGGTCGCACGCACAGTTGAAAGTAATACATATAAAAAATGAAAACTACAAGCCAAGGGGAGGCATGCATGCATGGGGCTCCTCAACATCTCCTCAGAAGAAGCATCATCGTCGCTACCACCACCGCTGCCTGTGCCGCTGCCGCTACCGCTACTGCTAGTTGCCCCTTCGCTATCCTCAACTGTATCAGGGTTCGCCTACACAAAGGATTAAGGTATATAAATACAATTACAAACAATAAATTAGAGTTACCTACACTTTTCATGTAAAAAATAAAACATACATCTTCTGGTTGTGGAATCCTCATAGCACGATTATATTGCTCCTCCATGATGAGTCCCTCCTCATAGAAATGCTGCCAAGTGGATGCCCGGTTATGACCTCGATGGTAGTCTACCTCTCTAGGAGTAGGCATCCTACCAACGATATAATACTGCAAAACAATTTAAGCATACAACGTATTAGAACACACTACATAATGAAGTGAAATAAATTACAAAATTTAATTTAAAAAAAGAAATCAAATAATACTAACAAACTCAGCCTCCCATGACTCCCTTCCACCCGATCAATAATGCGACGATCCCATGGTTGCCATCTGGATACGTTTGTGGAGGCTCACATTAGTGATAGAGTAGTACATTTGTGGAGGCTCACCTCTCTCATTTCTCGGTGAGGGTGATCGAGAGCCACCTCCTAGGCAACCCCCACAAAGCCCTCGACTTCCTCGTCCTCCCACATGACTCTCCCTCCTCCCTCGACGGGCACCTCACTCGATGCATGTGCTTCTGCAAATGCACGTGCTTCGGCCGATCCATGTACTTCAGCTGATCCCTGTGCATCAGCTGATTTGTGTGTATGCATAGTGCATGGAGTACCTGTTAGTAGAGGTGTACCAAGGTTTGGTATGCCAAGGTTTGGTGTTTGTGCGACAGTGCTAGGCAAAGATGTGATAGGTGTCCCAGACATGACACTAAAAACCTCCTCTGCAATGGAAGGGCGACCAAGATAATTGGTCATCTCCCCCATGAATTGCTCCTTGTTTGGAAAACCTCCAAAAAAGCTACTAAGACCTCTAGAAAACTCCACTAAGGTGTTGCTCATGCGTTCCAACTCAGGATCAGTGCTGGAAGATCCAGGATTCCACATCTACAGAAAAAAATCATCTTACCCTGTGCAGGTAAAACATATTACATGCTGCATCTATATTTGTGTCTCTGTGTGTGTCTATCAATGCGTCTATTTCCGCGTCTATACCCAGCCAACAAACCTACTATATTTAGCAAAAAATATGCCAAACTGGCTGCTTTCTAGCTACCACTTGGGTGACTCCATTTAATGCAATTGGCAGCATATAAAAATACCCAAAAATATAGATGATGTGGCAAAAAATTTCCAAGGAAGCAAGAATAAGATGGCATGGGCAAGGAAATGTTAAAAATGCATAAGAAACTCAAGTAGAAAAAGAAATGCAATAAAATGCCAGAGCTCTTATGTCTTTATTAGACTTTGTGACAAGAGCTCAAAACCACAAGATAATAGGCTAATAACCCTAAAATAAGCAAGCTAGTGCCCCCTCTCGAGATCCTAGGAGTGTGTAAAAACCCAACAATGTCATGTGCTGAAGCATAGAAGCCTTGGGCAAAGGCTTTGTGAAGAGATATGTTGCATTGTCCTCCATGGAACAGTAAACCTTTGATAACTTGAAATACATGATCCACTCTCGAACATAATGGTATTAAACCTCGACGTGCTTTGTACAGGCATGAAATACAAGGCTATTAGCCAAAGTTCCCTTAGAGGGCCCTTTGATTGTCCACACATAGCTCAATTGGTCATATCACGGGGAAACCAATCCGTGACAACATCCAACAACAGAGCCACACTATCTCCATAGTAGTTAAACAAAGAGCACGGTACTCTACCTCCATTAAGACCAAAAACATTCTAGAAATGACACTTGTAAGAAAATGACTAAGTTGCTAATTAGTTGAGGTTTTAGAATAATGAATCCTCCAAATTTGGTCATTCAAATGCGATTAATGAGAGAATATATTATCCATTTACAAGTCAGCTATTAAATACCTAAGGACATTAACTCATATCAAGGATCACTTTTCAGTGATTATTCTTTCATTTTGAATGGTTAAATATTGTACTATCACATTTTTCCACCAAAATCATGTTTGATTTTCGTCTACAGTCATTGGAATCATTGTTCTCTCCTCTTCTCTTTGTTTCTTAGTTCTCAAAGAAGATTATACTTTATCATAAATTTTCTCACCAAAATCACATCGAGTTCTTTACTGCTAGCTCACTTTGGTCTCCCTTCATCTCCTTTCACAAACCCTTGAGAAGGTGATCAACAATCAAAAGAGTCTCTGCCTAGAGGACTAGGGCCACTTACTTAACGACTTATCTATAGAGATATGGGCCTTCATGGACCTAAAACAAGATTCGAGTGGGTCCAAGCCATACCTTTACTTCGTTCCCCAAGTCATCCATTCGCTAAAATTTTATTTCAACTAAATGCAAGCTTTTTCTTCTATCTCTTCAATTGATTCATAAGAAAATGGTTAAAAGAGACTCATGGTGTTGATGTAAACTGGTAGGGATTGATATACTAAGGATGAACCTCTTGCTAAATATAGAATAGAAAGTGAAGATTCACTTTGATCTTAGTACTTAAAAATAGAATGTCTTCATTATACCATGTTATAATGTCAACTTTTTAGCAAGCATTTATGGATAAGACACGGGTAACATATTATGATTAGAAGAAAAGAAGTACTTTGATTTCTAGGAGACAAAACCATAGTTTCAAACATTCCTACTACTATCGGTAAGTCTCCTCCTTTTTTAATGTTTATTGTTTAGGTTTTAGTCTATTAAAATATAAAAAATATTAATCTAGCGATACATAAAAGTATTAGTGACATTGCGCATCATATTTACTTCAGGACTAAGAGGATCTCATGTGTGCAGGATGCTATGGAGAATATGAAGAATACAACTTTTTACCTGATATTAGATCTCAGGAGTCATTTTCTCATTATGATTCTTAATAGCACTATCAAGTTTCAATATCCTCAACTGTGATTCTTAGTAGCACTATCAAATTTCAATATCTCAATGGTGGCTTAATGTCATGAGATGATGATGTCTATGTTATCCTATCCTTATCACTCTCTTAATATCTCTCCCCTTGACATGTAGAAAGAAATAGAAAGAACTTGATTCTATTTGTTCCTCTTAGAATTCTGAATGTAATGCAAACTAATTTTAGGATTGAAAGCATCACTACTCTATTGACACCTTATCTTGTATATATTTTTTCAAATGCAATATATCTCACATTTCACCAAAAAAAATTCCATCACAATAATCCTTGCGATTATATATCTACTTTACTCTTTAGCATTCATGATCTTATTTATTTTTTGAAAATGGTTTAAAGAGTATTGTAAGATATTATACAAAGTTAGCTACATAAAATAACATGAACTTTTGACAAGTTAATGGAGTTAGAAAAATAAATCATTAGTAGCCATATATATAATAATATGAACTTTTAATAAGACAATGGAGTTAAATAAATAAGTCATTAGTAATCAAATTCTTATAAGAAATCTATGATAATAGATATAATTATTCAACATCTCTTCAAACTTTTTATATAGCTGATAGTCTCTCTTAAGTAAAAATAATTGAGTAAACTGATAGAATAATTAGCAAAGAAATGGCAAAAATAATATATTATCCAAAAAATATGTAACTATTCAATATCTCTTGTATATTCTTTAAGCTCTTAAATAAGATAATCATGTAGTAAAGATATACTAAATAGTTTCTTTTGGATCCAAATTATGTAATGATAGGTAGAAAAAATAGCAAAGGACTAACAAAAATTTTTCCAAGCCTTACTATACTTAAGATACTTTAAACTACCTAAAATGATATTTCCATTAAGTGACACTCCAAACTAACTAACAATCTTCATATCAAGCCATATTAATTAAGAGTATCTTAAAAACCCACAAGGAATAAGAAATGTTTGATAAGGTGCGATAACGTGGTTGCTAGATGCTACCAATCCCCTAACTGCACCGTATCTTGCAAGTCTTACTCTTTTTCAAGTCTTCTTTAATTATATCTAAGTTGTTTGATTTTTCTAGGATTTTTCAATTTTAAGATAATGATCGATATTAGATTCAATCATATGATAATGCTATGATCTTTTTTTAAATGAGATCTTACACTTATTTAAGAAAATAATTTTTTATAAATATCTTATTCTTTGAAATATTTTATATTTTTTTAAAAAAATTAGATCTCCTTTGTTATAAGATTCTAAGGCAAAATATAAGCCTTAAAAACGAGAAAAAATCACTATAAATGGGACTTGTAAGATATGACGTAGTTAGGGGGGTTCATTAGGGGAGTTTTGAGGTCTCAAAATGCCTTTTAGGAGATAGAAAGAGAGTGCTCTAGACCAATAGGAGCAAAGTGTGCATAGATCGGGTAATGTATGCACGCGTAGTAAATGCTGGAAGATCCCCAAGAACAAAGAACTCTACAAAACCTTCATAAAAGCAAAAAGAGAGTTTGCACGACATGAGACAAAAAGACAAATTGGGTGCAATCTCCCCCCATGCCTTGTGTGAGTACTTCACAAGGCATGTATTTATAGATTTATTTTTCTCCAAGCTAAAAAATAGCCCACTTTACAATTAGCATGCTTTTTGTTTGCTTTTGCCCAAATATAAAGTAAGGTATTTAGTCGTCCAAAAGTCGAGTTGTGCCCAAATACAAATACCAAATAATGAAATATTTAACTGAGCACATATACGCATACAAAATAATTAATGTTTGTCAAACACTTTAATAAATAAGGGCTCCTAAATAAATATTGACGCCACGCATTTAGTGATAAGGCGTGCGCCCATAGAAAATAGTAAATTTTCTAGGCATTTTGAATTCACACCATCGCCCGGTGCTACCCAACCCCTCCACTGCCTGCTCTACATATCAACTGAAGAATTCACAATTGTTAGAAAATAATAAGATAAAACCCACAAAAGTGAATACCTAGTAGTCTTCAGCTACAAAATAATTAAATAGGTCGGAACTCTGTCCTAACCTTAATTTAATTTGAGTGCGTACTCTAAACCCATAAATGTCGACTAATTTGATATGTATTTTACGGAATCATCTGCTATGGAATCATCCACGTGCACATCAAATTAATCTGACACTCGAAAAGGACAAGCATCCCCGTCAACTTCTCGCACAAGAAGTCTACCTTGTGTGTGAGCCCTGGTAAATAAATATAGTTTTACAGAATTCACTATTGAATAAAACCTCACGAAATCCACAATGGAATATGTCTCCTGACATCATACCACCGGGGTGGGATAGCAATTGTCCTCAATTACTATTAGCTCAATGTGGAGTGAGCAATGAGGAGTAAGCACTTAGGTCGCGAGTGTGCATCCACTGCGCCTCTTCAACAGTATGATTTTTAAACTTAACCAAATATCTAGAATATCTACGACCAGTTCTAGTGATCATGAAGTTAGTGTCTAAAATAGTTTCGGATTCAAGGATTTCAGTTCCTTCTTGTAACAAAGGAGGGTTTTCATAGACAGGGTGGACAGGTAATTGGCCTCTAAAAGGTCGTAGTAAATTGATATGAAAAGTATTATGGATATTCCAATGTTGGGGTAGTTCTAATTTAAATGCATTGTCATTGATATTGTGAATTATTTTGAAAGGTCCATGAAACTTAGGTGCTAATTTAACAACAGAGTGTTTCTCAACACTTTGCAATCTTCTCTTTTCAATGCATAACCAAACATAATCAGCAACATTGAAACTCATGGCTTGTCTTTTATTATTAGCTTATTTAGTGTATGATTGCTAGGCTTTTGCAATGAGCAAAAATAGTAGCGCGCGTATTGGCAATATCATCAACAGTTTTCACTTTATTTGACAATGATGTGACATGTGTAAGCAATCTATATCTATAAATGATTTCAAAAGATGCTTTTTGAGTAGCTGTATGTGGTATATTATTGTATGCAAATTGAAGTAGATGCAAATGTGTATCCCATGTTTAAGGTTTCGAAATTGTATATGCATGCAAAAGATCCATAATTGCATATATGCACGCAAAAGATCCATAATTGCATATGCACGCAAAATATCCATAATTGTACTACTAGTAGCTTCCGTTTGCCCATCAATTTCAGGATGGAATGCGGATGATAAATCAATCTTAGTATCAAAATTAGCAAACAAAGTAGTCCAAAAATTATTACAAAATCTAGAATCATGATATAAAATAATAACTTTTGGCAAACCATGATTAGTCAAAACAGTCTTCAAAAACAATTGTGCAGCTTGAGATGTAGTTAATGTTTTCTTACATGATAGAAAATGTGATTGTTTTCTAAATCGATTTACTATAGTCAAAATCATATCATGATTATCTTGTATATTAGGCAAACGAGTTATAAAATCCATTGACATATGTTCCCATGGTCGGTTAGGAGTTGGCAAAGGCATTAACAAACCATATTGCTTACCATGGTGTCGCTTGACTCTTTTACAAATTAAATACTAAAAAACAAAGTTAGAAACATCACATTCTATTTGTGGCTAGTAAAACTATTCAACCAATGTTCTTAAAGTGGAAGTAATACCTCTATGGCCTTGACATGGAGGACAATGAATTTCGTACAATACATATGATCTAAATTAAATAGTGACATACAATCTTTTCTCATAAAACATAAATCCATCAGAATAAGACAAAGAATCAATTGGAATCTAGTTATTAGCAAATAATTTGTTCCAATCAGCTTGAAAATTGGGATCATGGTCGTAGATATCCTTCATAGGAGTAAGGGAATCAAAAGATAGAATAGAAAGATTATGGATACTTGGTCTTCACCTCAAGGCATTTGCAACAACATTCTCTCTACCTGGTTGATATTGGATAAGTGGATGAAAACTTTGAATAAAAGCAACCCATTTAATATGACGATCATAAATTTGTGGCTGACTAAGGAGATGTTTGATACTTTGCTGGTTAGTTTTGATCATAAATTCGTATTCCATTAGATAATGTTTCCATTGACGTAAAGCTTGTACTACAGCTAACAATTCTTTATCATAGATAGAATACTTCAATTCAAAATGTTTAAGTTTGCAACTAGAATATTCTATGGAATGTGGATCTTGCATGAGGATAGCTCCTATTCTTGATCTACTAACATCAATGACTACTAGAAAGAATGGTCTATTAAAATCAAGTAATTGCAAGATAGATGCATGTGTTAAAGCATGTTTCAACAAATCAAAAGACTTTTGTTGGTTGTTAGACCAATGATATGCAACATCTTTCTTTAACAATTTTGTCAAAAGCAATGCAAGCAATGAAAAATTTCTCACAAAATTTCTATAAAAGCTAGCAAGACCTAAGAAAGAACGTAACTTGTGCACATTTTTAGAGATTTTCCAATTTAAAATTGCCTCTATCTTTGTAGGATTAACACGAATACCATCAGAAGAAACAATGTGACCTAAATATTCAATTTGGGTTTGAAAAAATTCACTCTCGTCATGGTCAGCATACAATTGATTCTCTTTCAACAATTTGAAAACCAAAGATAGATGTTCACAATGCTCATTCTCATTCTTACTGAAAACCAATATATCATCAAAGAAAACAATCACACAATTCCAATACTTCAAAAATATATGATTCATCATATGACTGAATGTGAATGGTGTGTTGGTCAAACCAAAAGGTATAACAAGAAATTCATAATGGCCTAACTAAGGTCTACATGCAGTCTTGAAAATGTCAGGTGTATCCAATCATACTTAATATCTTGCTAAAAATAGTGGCCCCTTGTCGTCTATCCATGAGGTCATCTACCCTAGGGATCGGATATATATTCTTAATAGTGATTTTGTTTAGGACACGATATTCAATGCACATCCTATAAGTATTATTTTTCTTCTTGACTAATAGGATACATGCACCAAAATAAGGACTAATGGGCCTAATAAGTCCTCGGCTCAACAGTTCTTCAACTTGTGCTTGGATTTCTTTTTTCTCAATTTGATTGTGTCTATAAGGTACTTTACATGGTGGTTGAGAACTTGGGATTAAGTCTATTTTATGGTATTCATGACGTGTAGGTGGTAAACCAAGTGGTAGATCACCAATAAAACAATCTTGAAATTATGAAAGAAATTATGCATGCCTAGGATGCATCCGATTTTCCTTAGCTTCAATTTTATTTATCCACACTAAATATGATTTACTACATTTTCTCAATGCATATTTAGCTTGTGTGTGACTAGGTAGTGGTTGTTTTTTTTCTTTTCTTATTTATTATTGT
This sequence comes from Lygodium microphyllum, assembly GCF_053477565.2. Lineage (NCBI taxonomy): Eukaryota > Viridiplantae > Streptophyta > Polypodiopsida > Schizaeales > Lygodiaceae > Lygodium > Lygodium microphyllum. The sequence continues at coordinate 41,589,188 of NC_141152.1, forward strand.
TTAGTTTTCTTGTTTGTAGTAGTAGTAGTTTTTTCTTCTTTTCTTTTTTGTTGTTATTGTAGTAGTAGTTTTTTTTTTCTTCTTTTCTTGTTTATTGTAGTGGTAGTGGTTTGTTGTTATGGTAGTGGTAGTGGTAGTGGTAGTGGTAGTGGCAGTGGTAGTGGCAGTGGCAGTGGTAGTGGTAGTGGCAGTGTGGCAGTCGTAGTCGTAGTGGCAGTGTGGCAGTCGTAGTCGTAGTCGTAGTAGTCATGGTTGTAGTAGTAGTAGTGGTTTTCTTGTTTGTTGTAGTTTTTTTTCTTTTCTTGTTTATTGTTGTTTAGTTTTCTTGTTCGTTGTTGTTGTAGTAGTGGTAGTAGTAGTAGTTTTTTCTTCTTTTCTTGTTTGTTTGTTTGTTGTTGTTGTTGTTGTTGTAGTTGTTGTTGTTGATTTTTCTTATATTCTTGTTTATTGTAGTGGTAGTAGTAGAGAGAGAGAGAGTTGTTGTGGTAGTTGTAGTCATGGCCATAGTCATCATATTCGTGATTGTAGTAGTAGTACTAGTAGTAGTAATAGTACTTTTCTTGTTTGTAGTAGTAGTAGTAGTAGTGGTAGTGGTAGTGGTAGTGGTAGTGGTAGTGGTAGTGGTAGTGGTAGTAGTTGTTGTTTTATCTTCTTTTCTTGTTTATTATAGTGGTAGTGGTAGTGGTAGTGGTTTGTTGTAGTCGTAGTCATAGTCGTATTCATGGTCATAGACATAGACGTAGATGTAGTCATAGTCGTAGTCGTTATAGTTGTGGTTGTAGTAGTAGTAGTGGTTTTCTTGTTTTTTGTTATTGTTGTTGTTATTGTAGTAATAGTTTTTTTTGTTTTCTTGTTTATTGTTGTTTAGTTTTCTTGTTTGTTGTGGTGGTGGTGGTGGTGGTGGTGGTAGTAGTGGTAGTGGTAGTGGTAGTTGTTGTTATTGTTATTGTTTTTTCTTCTTTTCTTGTTTATTGTAGTGGTAGTGGTAGTGGTAGTGGTAGAGAGAGAGAGATGTTTTGTTAAAGGAAATTAGTAGTAGAGAGAGAGATATGCTTTGTTAAAGGAAATGAGAGAGGGGGAGGAAGAGAAAAAGGAAGAAGGAATGAGAGAGAGGGAATAAACATACAACATAATAAAGAAAGAGAAAAAGAGTGAGAGATGGAAGGAGAGGAGAGAATGAATTGATAAAAAACAAAGAGAGAGTGGTGGCGAGGTCCGGTGCAATACTGCGAGACAGAAAATTGTGGGTGGGTGGAGACTTTACATACATCAATTTTTGCTGAGTTATAAGAGAAAGAAATCCATTCTCAAACAATTTCAGAAAGAAAAAAAGAATGATAACAAAAACAAATTGTTTTTTGTAACGTAGACAAAATGGAAAATGATGAAGGTCATGATGTTCAAGATCGTGAGGCTTATCTTAATCAGCGTGTCCCATGTCCTTGCTCTCAATGTAAGCTGGCAATTAGACGAAAACGTCGATTGTCTATAGAACACGTACGAGGCTTCGTTGAGTTTCAATCTGAGATCATTGATTAGGCGATCTTAGATTTTGAGCAAACAGTAAGAAAAGTTTATATCAGTCATGCATTGTATTTGCAAGCTAATTGAATACCATATACAAAAAGATTAGGTGTGGCTGGCAAATTTTCCTATCCAGGGAGGTGGCGTCTCATCCCAAGGAGGAGTGCACACTTTGCAACCAGTTAGAAGAGTTCATGGGCGTGCAATAGATGGAGTGCCTGAGCCAATCCACCACTTGGAAGGTACTAGGCAATCTATACCGTCAATACTAGAGGAGACATGCAGCCTTCGAGACTTACCTACAACCTTGGAGCCTGAGATGGAGGCAATGATCGATGCATTGATGCCCATGGATGTCAAGACTTTTGATTCGCTTAGAGAGGAAGCATCCATACCATTATATGATGGGTGCTGAGTATCTCGCTTGAAGACACTGCTTGAAGTCCTAAGTGTGCAAGCAAAATAGGGGTGGAGCAATATGAGTGTGACCGAGTTGATCAAGTTCCTTGTATTTACGCTTCGTTGATTTCTTTTCGGCACTATCATTAAAAACATTTGTGCTTTTTCAAGGTGTTTTATGATTTTTTTCAATTTACTGAAGTATCATATATTACCACTTGCAAATACCATGCCTGAGTCTCATGATGATGCATGACATGTTTTACGAAAGCTTGGCATAAACTACAACAGCATCCATGCATGTATCAACAATTGCATACTATTTCGGGGAGAATAAGAGACTATGGAGACATGTCCAAAGTGTGGTACTCACGGGTATCGACAGGACTTGCAAGGGCAAATCATCCCTCAAAAAGTTATTAGACACTTTCTACTTATCCCCCCGCATAAACCACATGTTTCGTACACTGCATGGCGAGCTTGACAATGTGGCATGTACATAATAGGTCCACAAATGGAGTTCAACAAATATCAGCGGATGCACGCGTATGGATCCACATTGACTCTACCTTCCCAGGCTTTGTCCGAGAGCCAAGGAATCTTCGGTTCGGTCTTGCAATGGATGGCGTGAACCCATTCGGTCCGCACTCAAGTTCTTACGGTGTGTGGCCTATAGTCCTTGTCAACTACAATATCCCTCTTTGGCTTTCTACGAAGAAAGGACATCTCATCCTTAGCTTACTCGTTTTCGACCGCTACAAAGTCAAAAATATGGACACGTATCTTCGTCCATTAGTCGATGAGCTTAAGATTTTGTGGAAGGAAGGGGTCACCGTGCAAGATATGAGCATGCACGATGGTCGACAGTCCGCCAGCCATTCTCATGTGGATGATGCATGAATTTTTGGGATTCGGAGAGAGTGCTCAGGTAAGTAGGCTTCCATTCTCGTTGGTAATATCTATCATAACTCGTTCAAGTTTGTATTCACTAGATAGAGGTGTTGGGAGGGTTTGGTTACCTCAGGTTATCATGCATGTCCATTGTGTGGGCCACAATTAGACTCCCGAAGGCCACGAACCATGAAAACGATGGTATATCAAGGACATGCCGCTTTCTTGCCAGAGGGTCATGAACTCAAGGAAGGTTTTCTTGGACAACCTCCAACATGTATGAATGCCCAAAGCTGGTACAAGCTAAAAATGGTCCACACGGAGTCACTTCCAAACGAAATGCGACGGTTCTTAGTTTTCTATGAGTTGCCATATTGGATCCACTTACAGATCAACCACTTGTTGGATCCCATGCATATTTTCAAAAACGTAGGCAACTTGCTATGGGACCACATCACAGGAAAGAGAAACACTATAGGGGCATGAATGGATTTGAAGGAGGTAGGCAAGATGGAGGCGCTTTGGGCGCAGTCAAGTGATGATGGTCGCTTGCAGCTACCTTGCGCTCCTTGGGTTTTGTCTACTAAACAAGAGCACATTGTGAAGCAAATAGTAAGTCTATCTGCACTCCGATGGGTATGATGCGTTCTCTCAGGTCTGCGTTTTCTAAAGGCGACCAATTATCAGGGCTAAAATCCCATTATTGGCATAAGATATGTCAGGTTTATACTATGAATGGATTGTAAGTGGTCTATATATTTTGCTATTTGGAGTATAGTCGTTGCTCATAATGCTTTCTCATTTGTGGCAGTTTGTACTACCGATCGTGATCGTAGGATGCCTTACTCCAGAAATACTCGGGCAATTTACAGGTTGTCGACTTTAGTGCAATGGATCTCATAGAAGGAGATTAAGACGTCCTCTATTGAATCCGCGAGGTGGGAAGCAGTGGAGACGATCTATCTCTTTGAGAAATACCTGCCTACTAGCATGCTCATGATACAAATTCACCTTCTTGTGCATCTTATAGATGAAGTGGAGATTGCTGGACCTGTCCATACGCGATGGATGTTCTTCTTGGAGCACTTCATGAAAACCTTGAAAGGCTTTGCGCGACAAGGAGCTCGGCTAGAAGGTAGCATGGCTAAAGGTTGGTTGGTGTCTGAGGCGCTAGTGCATATTTCACAATGGCTACCAACAGTGGATTCAGACAGCAGTATGCTATGGTTGCTAAAGGATGATGATAGATTGACCGGAGATGTGGTGGTTGGAAATGGGGTAGAAAAAAGAATGGATGCTACAATGGAGGAGAAAGTGAATCACTTTTGTACGTTGCACCATGCCTCTATGGAGACGTGGCTCGCTAGGTACCAGCAAGCTAGGAAAGATTGAGAGGAAGTGTGATCTGAATTTCGACGTAGTATGCACCATCGACCGATTCGATATCCCGAGGGCATGGAGGAGATGCCGTGGTTTATGTCAACACAATGGTTGCATGGAGCTTTGACCATAGCGTCTCGCGAAGGGGCGGAGATCTCAACGGAGGAGTGGAAATTCTCGAGGGGATGTAGTCCAAAGGTGATGATGTGTTTAGGGTTTGTCATATCTATATTTTATATGCGATAACTAATTGAGTGTGTCAATGTATATGTACAAAATATATAGTGCAGCGTGGTCATGTGGACGACATTTTCGTATGAAGCGTATTGACAAAATGTACTTCACAATAGATTGTGGTATCATAGAAAGGTTCGAGCAAGAGAGCTGACGATGAGCAATGGATCCAAACACGGTTATAGATGAGATGGAGCCGACGGCGAGCAAGGTTCGAGCAAGAGAGCCGACGACAAGCAATGGATCCAAACACGGTTATAGATGAGATGGAGTATTTTGGAAACTTGCAAAGTATTGTCATGGTGTATTGTCGTAGCTTCTCCATGATCTTATTCGATGTGCAGTGGTTCAAAGTGGTACTTGAAGGAGATGGAGCAACAGCTTGATGAGATCCATTTGGATTTTCGGAAATAGATTCTGAAAAAAAATGGATGGATTTGCGCGACACGTTTGTGTTGCTGACCCATTGTGAATAGGTGCATGAACTCATGTGTTTTTTAATTATATTATGACATGGTACATGTCACAATAGTTAAATCTCTTTTGTACGTGATTGTAAGCATGTAATTTTCTATCCAAACCCCTGACAACCTCGATGGTGGTATGTTATATCTTCAGCTCCCCGAAGTACGAGAGTATATTATCAAAGCGATGTTGCGAGCATAGATGAGGACAATATGCAAATAGAGGGGTCGATATTGCAAGGGGTGGAGGCCACCGAAAGCTTGGAGCATGTAGAGGAGCCATCATTGGGTAACAATGATGAAAATACAGGAGTCCAATAATTCTTTGAGAATGAGGTGGACTTATCCTTTTGTGGTGACATATCTATCGATCTTCCTGTGTATACGGAGTTGTGTTAGAAGATTGACATGGGACCATATGATACTTCATACTTGGAGCATCCTACTCAATTCGTTGACGAATCGCTTATAAGGGTACATAAGATATGCATTTTAAGTAAGATCATTTTTTTAAGATTTATATTACCGTGCTTTGTATGATTTATATTGATTATGCTAACATTATTTTTTATCTATGCAGGTGACCTTTGTGGATATTTAGATCATCACGATGAGTCGAGGGATGAGTGATGAGGAGCTGGAGGAGATCTTTACGCGTATGTCTCCAAATTAGATGGCAAGATTCAGAGACATGGCGGACTAGGAGCTGTCTTGGGCACCGTCAGACCGCTCTATTAGATCTACTTTGGCGTGATATGATGCTTCAGTTTCTAGCAGATGAGGTCGACGCTCCAGACTTGGGCAAGAGGGAGGGAGTGGTTTAGGGGGATGTTGTAGAGATCCAGATGCAGTGAGCCCGCGATCGGCTCGGGATATAGGTGCTACTCCTCGCTCTCGTGGCGGTTTGTGGCTTAGGTGGTTGCTGTGGAGGCACGAACGCGGTGTCTTTGTCTTGTCGTTCTGCTGGAGTTGCATCACCTCTGAGATTTTTCACACCTGTGGGGACATCTACTCCACTCACTCCAGCTTTTGCTCAGCCGTCTGCAAAGTCACCCCTATGGGTGCTACTCTGATAGATACTACCCCTGTAGGTACACCAGATGTACAGGGGTCTCTTAGATATGTCCAAGAGCGTGATCGCAGGTGGGAGTGGACCCATCTTAGGCATACCCTAGAGGGTTATGTCTACCTTGTGGATGATATGTCAAGAGCCATCATCATGAATGATAAGGAGAGGAGGGTGATGGCTCGCATGAGAGAGTTGTGCCAACAAGTTTTTCGGCACAATGTCTTGGATCATTGGAATAACATATCGGAGGGGAGCAATGACTACATAATAGCATCCTTGCATGAGGAGTTTTCGGTACCAGCCACAGCAAATAGGATTTCTACGGGCTGGATGATGGAGTGCATATGTGCATATGTCACACAGATGATCGGACGCACGCAAGGCACTCAAGAGTGGGGCTTCAAAGCCCGAGTGGCTAGATGTGGATGACTGGCGTTGACTCAAGGAGGAGACTATAGATTTTCCAGGACGTTGGAGATAGCAGTGCGAGGCGGCAAGGGCACGATTAGAGACCGGAGTGGTCCATCACCTTGGGAGTGGCGGCCATATGACATATCTGGAGCACTTTGTAAGTTTTTCTTTTGTTTTGCTTGCTTATTTTTTTGCAATATCCTTTGTATTGACAATCATGTTTCTAATAGTTGTATTTTGTTTTCTTTGCAGTACTCCATTACAAATCGCAATCCCACCGGCCTTGAGACTCGATATGCAGAGAGGCACGGTCTCACTGCATTGATCAACCAATTGTATGGACATGGCGGTCCTATAAGTCACTCATCTTTCTTGTTCGTAGTTACTATGTTTAATTAGAATGCATTATTGTATGGTGGATTGATGTGTAGTTATTTCTTTTTTTGCAGAGTTCGTTCGATGCTCCTTTGCGGAGGGACGAGATTTTGGATGGTGATGATCTATAGCTCGCCCTTGGATCCTTGGAGTTCACACACCCTTCTTTTTTAGTCACGTGATCTATGTAGACATTTTCTATGTAGTAGTAGTATCTTGTCATGATTGTACCGGTCACTTTCATTATGCAATCATGTATTTATTTCATGTATTAGTGTTATGATTTAAGTACACTTTGTCTTTATTTATATGAGCATTATACACATTTCTGAAACTATTTTGTATGGCCCAAATAAAGCATATAGTGCTATATGGCTACCCTGTCATAATTTTTTTTTTCCTTGTTACCGTTGCTATTAGTGTCACAAATTTACTGCACGAGTTGCTATTAGCCTCGCAAAATGCATCGCAAAGCGTTGTTATCAGCATCGTTATTTGCGTCGGTATTAGGGTCACAGATACCGACGCAAATAGTGACACTGATATCGATGCAAATATCGACACTGATACCGATGCAAATAGCGACATTGATAATGACACTAATACCAATTGTTCTATGGCGTTGCCAATAACGATGCTTTTTGTGATGATGGGGGTAAATTTCTTTATGAACATTTTCATCGCTTTTAACGTTAGTATAAGGCCTATATCTTGTAGTGGCTAGAGACAAGGCTTAGGGTTTGAGTTAGTAGTTGATGGTAAAGCAAGAGTTTGAGTCCAAGGTTTACGGAAAGAAGAAGGAACAAAGCGATTTTGATTGAATCTTCAAAAGTTAGAATTGAATTGCTTTGTACCAAAGTTACCATTAATTGAAAATTATTGCTATCACTTTTCTCGTCCATGAATTTTATCCTCAGCATCATGCGCTAAAGAAATTGCATCCTCCAAAGTCTTTAGCTTGAACATATTCACTTTCGCATAGAAGTGATGAAGCAAACCAGACATATACTTGCACTTGTGGATTGCCTTAGGAACATCTTCAAGCATTTGAAGTTGTAATAAGGCACTCTAGAAATGCTCAGTGTATTGCAGGATAGATTCACGATCTCTTTGTTGCAAGAGATTCTATTGTTTGATACCTTTTTCATGGAATTGAGGTGGAAGGAAATTTTACAAAAAATTCTTTTGAAAGGCCTTCCAAGTAGAGGGACAAACAACACTCTTGCGAACAACAATCCACCATAAAGATGCTCTATCTGCTAGATGGTTAGTGATGCATTTAAGTTTATCTTTTTCAGTATATTGTTCTTCATGAAAATAGCCGTCAAACTGACTGATGAAAGTAAGAACAATTTTGCCATTATGTTGCCCATTAAAAGTAGGGAATTTTAAATTTCTTTTACTTATCTTGGCCTCTTTCCTGAGAGACTGTGCATCGAGTGCCATGTCAATCATACATCAAATAACATCTTTAGGTTGCGCTCCATCTTTATCATGACGATGGATCATTGAAGTGTTGTAAGTTATGCTTGCAAATTTTAACGTGCTCTTTGCTCTTCTTGAAGTTGCATCACGATTAGGTCCAATTTTTGCTCATAGTTGGCTCTGGCAAATCACCTTCGTCCATTAAATCATCCATGGGATGATCGTACATTGTGCAAAATCTCAAACAATCTCACACACTTGAAATTTTGTTAGAAGGATGAGCGTAGCTCAAATTTGGGTTTACAATGCTTTTTAAAAAAATGATTTTTTTCTTTTATGATCTTCTTCCAAGTGAAATAGTCTTCCGCATAGACTGCATGTGACAACCTACTTGTTGTAAAACAGCCCTTCCAAGTTGCAGGTGGGAACATAGGCTTGTTGGAACTACAAAATTGGTTCGAGAGTTACCATAGTGTGAACACCCGCTATGGAGGAGATTGAAGATTGAATGTTTAGGCTTTAGTAAAGCTTAGGAACTTTAAGCTCTTTAAAAGCTTAAGAATGTTTTTGGAATTTGATGAGGATGACAGCATGTTTTGGTCGAAATCGATGCCGTTGAGTACATACTCCTGCCGCCAATAGTGGAATTTTGGAGGCTTAAGCCTTTCTTAAGCTTTTTAAGCTTATAAACTCCAAAGTTAGTAAACTTCTCCTCTGCTTCTCTATCACAAAAAATGACTTATAAGGATCTTCAGAGGTAGCCCTCCACCTCTTGGGAGAGGTCCTTCGTGATCTGGAGCACAACAAGGGGTTCTTCACTGCCAGGAACACGCCTATATTCCAAATATAAAGTAAAGTGTTTGGGCATCCAAAAGTCGGACTATGCCCAAATACGAATATCAAATAATTAAATATTTAATCGAGAACCTATACACATACAAAATAATGAAGGTTTGTCAAGCGTGCCAAAATAAATATTGATTGCACGTCTTTAGTAATAAGATGTGTGCCCATAGAAAATAGTAAATCTTCTAGGCATTTTGAATTCACGCCATTGCCTAGTGCTATCCAATGCCTCCACTGCCTACTCTACATATCAACTGAAGCATTCACAATTGTTAGAAAATAATAAGATAAAACCCACAAAAGTGAATACCTAGTAGTCTTCAGCTACAAAATAAATAAATAAGTCGGAACTTTGTCCCAACCTTAATTTAATTTGAGTGCGCACTCTAAACCCATAAATGGAAACTAATTTGATATGTATTTTGCGGAATTACCCACGTGCACATTAAATTAATCTGACACTCGAAAAGGACAGGCATCCTTGTCAACTTCTCGCACAAGGAGTCCACCTTGTGTACGAGCCCCAACAAATAAATATAGTTTTACGAAATCCACTGAAAAACCTCATGGAATTCACCATGGAATTAAAAACTCACCAAATCCATAGTGGAATATGCCTCTTGGCATCACAAAGCCTCCATAACGGAACTTCTATCTTAAAAAATATAAAAATTTATTTTACAAAAAGATACATATATAATAATTATCAATATCTATTTTTAGCCTCTTATATTCGTAATTATGAAATTCTTTGCATTAATGATATACAATCCTGACCTCTTTTATTTAATGATATGTTTGAATTAATGATAATGACACGTTTACTTTAAATTCAAATTAGTAAAAAGCTTGGCACATTTTTTTTCCCTCCTTTCTTTTGTCCCTCTCATGTTTTTCCCTCCTTTGTGGTAACCTGGTCTCTTCTCTCTCTCTCTCTCTCTCTCTCTCTCTCTCTCTCTCTCTCTCTCTCTCTCTCTCTCTCTCTCTCTCTCTCTCTCTCTCTCTCTCTCTCTCTCTCTCTCTCTCTCTCTCTGTGCTATGGATACATAAATTTGACCTTCAACAAGGCGTCGAAGCTCCCAAATTACATCCATATCAGTGTTTAACTCATTCCAAAAAGATGGAAGATGGATTTCTACAATCATTAGCAAAAGTAGTTGGATCACCATGTAACAGGAAAAACGTGGGAAAAGGCGAAGATATGAGAGTTCATTTGTCTCTGCTTGGAAGGTTAGAATCTGAGATTTCAAGTTTGGAGTAAATAAGAATAGCATAAAATAGGTTCTGCTACAACATGTGTTTATGCATAGAGAGCTATATTTGAAACCTGGAAGTTCAAATCTTTTAATGCATAAACCAAATTGTAAGAATTTGATTCTTAAAGTCTTTCTTTTCTTGAAATTGGTTTAAGGTTTTCTATTATATCATTTGTTCATTTGTCTTGTAGATGTCTATCCCTCTAATCTTAAGGAATGGCAACCGATTGAGTCTATTGTTGATGTGATTGATGTGATGCATGGCTTGATTGGAGAAGAGATGTACAAAGGTAGAAAGAAGATGGAGCTTGCAGAGAATGGAATATTCTTCTATGACCATTCTTATATTGTCACCATGCAACGTCCCCAGGATTAATATCGCCCCTTTCTTTGCTAGATTTTTCAAGCTTTGAGTGGCCTTTGCCAAGTCCAGGTATTAGTGAGGGCTATAGATATAAAATATTTTCTGAGATATAGAGAGCATTAAAACCTAGTATCTCAAGTAGGCTAAGCAAAGTTACTTTGTTTATGCCTATTAATATATTTGTTGACTTCTTTTCTAATGCTGAGATAAGAAAATCAAAGGCTATGCTTTCAGTGTGAAGAGACTAACATATGATCATGTTATACAATTTGTTGATGAGGGATGGGACACTAGGATAGAATGAAAAATTATATGTAAGATAGATCAAGACTCTATAGCTTGTAAATATATGATTGCTACTAAAAATTTCATCCTTAGCTTTTATTATAGTAGATGGCATTATGTTGGCGATAGTTTGGTCACTTTAGACTAAAATCTTGATAATTCTAGCAAAGATTCTATAGTGGATCTTGATGTGTGGTACAATGAGGACATTATTTTAATCCTAAAGGTTAGATCATCATGTACGCTACATCAACTGAGGATGGATTTACATGAAGTACCATACTCATTTGTGTTCCAACTTAATAACAAATGAGTAAGTTTTTATTTCATATTATGTCCACTTAGGTATATATTTGATTTCACTTCTTGATTAATAAACATTTGTAACATATATATATATAAACAAGGAGAGAGAAGAATATACAATGCAAGGATATTAAAGAAAATATCTCTTTACTATCAATATAAAATACACATACAAATTGTTGCCAACCATCTCCATGACTTATACACAGGGACTTACAATCTGAGGCAAAGTTACTTTTTTTGAGAACTTTTCTTTAGGAGAAGGGACCTCCTTTCTAGGAGTCCTTTTGCCTATCTTTGATGCTTTGGTTATCTTGGGTATTGAAGGCATAGCTTCACCTGTTGTAGTTACATGCACCTCCTCTCCTTCAATGTCCAAGTCCCCAGTATTGTCCATTCTTGTCAGTTGTATACACTTGGCCATTATGTACTTCATGAGCTTTTCTCTTACATACCAAACGTGCTCACTTGTATAGCAATCCCTTTTAAACTATCATACACTTGTAAGAAAATCATTTTAGTTAATTGTTATTTTTTACAATGGATTATTTTTCAATAAAACTCTATCTTAAAGTTTAGTATGTTTCACATTACCTTTATAAGTTTATCATCATTGAGATAAATAAATTGAACCAATCTTCTGGCATTTACAATTACTCTCTAGTCACAAGAGTAACTATCATCCTGATGAGGACACTGCAATCAATATAAATTAAAACTATGAAACTTGTTTATGGTAGTTTTTAGAACAAAATTTATTAGTATGTTACAATCATATTAATCAAGACCTTACCGCAACTTGTCTATATTGCATTGTTGCAAGTAAGTCAGGTGTACATAATTAATCTTAAACATGTATCCAGAATTTGTATTTTCTTATCAAAAACTTCTAATGTGTTTCCACTATTGAACTCTATCTTATATCTTTGTTTTGTTTTGGTTTGTGAGTCAAGTATACATAACTAGGCTTTGAAAGTGTTATCACAAAGCAAGTTATGCAAGAGCTATCATAAGGACTTATATCTTGAATTGTCTTGTCAAGAACTTCAATAAGATTAGATTATGAACAGCCATGGGCACTCCTAATTTGTTGGTGGATTTCTAGGATAGGATGCTAGGAGGGCTAACCTTTCTTACTAGGATGTCCCTCTGTGTCGTGATGCCAAAATCAAAAATTGATCAAAGGATTTTTGGAATGTGGATCATGCTAGATCTCAAAGTGGCAAAGAGACTATACTATCAGGGCATCTGGCATTGGAGAGAAAGATGGGATGATAGGTCCCTTAGCTAGATAAATGAAGTTGAAAAGAAAAGAAGGTGGAATCTTAGTGAGAAGGAGACAAACTAGATTAAGGAGGTCCTTACAACTAGGAAGGAGGAGTGGCCAACCTCCTTTGTTGCAAAGGGGGAAAGGATGCTTGATTTCCTTCAAATACAAACTGGTAAGAGTCTCGCTAACTATAAGAAAGCTAAGGATTTTAGTATCCCCAAACAACTAAGATGAGGATATGGAAGATGAGTGAGGAGGGTATGGTCACTCATGCCCTCTAAAAGGCACAATCTTATTTTATGGAGAACCTTGATGAATAAATTCCCAAGTGAGGAAAGGTTTAGCAAATACAAGAATCTCAGATGTCTGTGGACTATGTGGGGGACACTATGAGGCCACAAACATCTCATGTGGGGTTGCATAAAGGTTTAGAGTGTGGGGGAGTTGCTTTAGAAATGGATAGATAAAGTTGGCTTTCATATAGTTGCCATAGCTAAAACAGTGCTTTTTGATGAAGAAAGTAGTGTGAATGAAAGCTCTCTCTGACTTGGAATGTGAATCTATGTTGTAGCTATTAGAGCTATTTGGTGCCATTGAAACAACAAGTGTTTTGGGAATGTCCCCTTTTGGAAGCCACTTGATTTTTGGGAACTTAAGTCTGAAGTACTTATAGTTCTTAAAAGGTATTTGTAAGTTTAGCTCCAGTTAAAGAGCAATCTACAAGGCTTTAAGGAAGTATTAATTGGGATTTTGGTAGCTAAGTCATGTCTCTACCATGTATGGTTATTGCAAAATTATTTCATTTCAATAGAAATATTTGCATTATTTAAATAAAGGTTGTTCTATGTGAATGAAGGTTCAAATATATATTATTTTCCAAAAATGTTATACTTATGAAGGTCATTATATGTTGAAAAAAGGATAAACATTCTATTGCTTATCAAATCAAACTATATATTAATTTTTTTGGGGTGCAAGTTTGTTTATATAAATGTAGAACTTGAGGATGTTGTTATCATTATTGAAAATTACACAAGGAAACAATCAAACTAGGCTGGTTATTAATAGTGCCACTAGAAAGATTAGCATTAGTTTTTCGAGTATGCAATAGATTAAGGCTTTAAAAATGGGCCATGTAAGAATTATCATTGAGCAAGTTTACAATTTTCTTTGCTAAAAGTGATTATTCTTAGACATGCACATGGCTAGTTGTCATTATTACAAGGGCTTGAAATTGAAACTACTTTGACTTTATGGTCTATGCCTACACTTATGATTATTTAGGCTTTATCCTTACACTAATTTACTTTAAGAATCATGGAAAACTTTCTAAACTTCACCATGAACAACCAAATGCAACATATTATTGCTAAGTGCTTACTAAGCAACCAAGTGTAATTTATCATTACTAAATGGTTATTGACTTTCATGAAGACAAGTCTATTTCTCTAACATTATTAATTTCCATATTATGTACAAGTGACCTCCTTTAGGGTCATAACATGCAAGTTGTTTCATTAAACAAATGTACAATCATCCAAACCTTGACAACTCAAAAGAGACATTTCTTTACTTCTAGCTCTTATGATCATATAACTTTTTTGTACATTCACTACTCCTATAAAGAGCTAAAACTTAAAAGTAAAGTCACTCACAAATTAAAGTTGGAGTATGATGTATAAACTAACATAAATCAATGAATCTCTATCATGGTAATTTTGTTATACATTATTTTAAATGCAACACATATTACTACATTGTTGTGAATAACAAAATAACTCAAGACAAGCTAAGAAACTTTGGGTACGATGCCTTAAATATACCTTTAGATAGATTTTCTTCAATAGACTAGGAACCATGACAATAAATTAGTGTACTTCTTATTAGGGCTTACAAACACCCAATGTTGGCCTAGCGATCACCTAGTTTTTGGGTTCCCATACTATAGACAAGACCAAAGGCTCCTAGTTTCCTAATTCATCCTACCTTTATAGCTCAAGAGACCTTGTGTCTAGATTATTCTATAAAAAAGTCTAGCTCTACAAATACACTCTTGCACTTTCCTCCCAACCATCTAGCTTTCTTACAACTCTAAAATAGGTGAAAAAACGTTTTCCAATAGAGAAGACTAGCACTTCATATTAAGATTCTCCCGGTACTTCACACAAGTATTCTTTTAGTGCTTCACATTAGGGTTTCAAGGACTAATGCCAATAATAGTTAGGAAACTTTGTCTTAATGCACATGTCATGTGGAAAGAAGGCTCATGGGTGGTTGAGCTACAAAGAAGCCAACCATGTATATATATGTGTGTGTCCATTTATTTGGTCTCATAAGGCTCATCATTTTTATCTTGCCTTTTTTTCTCTCTATTATCTTCCCTTTCTTTTTTACTGTCCTTTCCCTCCTCTTTTATTTTCATCTTCATATTATTCCCTCTCCCTCTCTGTGTGTGTGCACACATGTATGTAGGTATAGGTATATGTATGTTTAATACATGTGTTTCAATTTGTTTAGTCTAATTAGTGAGTGTGTCCTCTCTCTCCCTCTCATCATTTTTCTCTCATCTCCTTTGTTTTTTTTTTCACGAGCCCCTATCTCCCATATTTTTTCACCACATATGTGTGCATATCAGTGTATGCATGCTTATGTACATGTGTGTATGAATGCATGTATATATCCAAGTATATGTATATATGTATTTAATACATATGTTTTCATTTCTATCTTAGTTACAAAATTCATCAATAAATTGAAGTATACATATTTAAGAAAAAAGTATGTCTGAAATATATTCATCATCAATTATTTTGACAGTCATGTTTTCTAAACAATGATTTTACTTTGAAAAATGATGCTTTTATTTAATGAAGCTTTAACTATGAGAAAGATATATTCTTCACGTGGGATCTTGGGCATGTTGAGAAACAAGCTCATGATTAGTATCACTGACATGACCGACAACTGTCATCTTAGTTTTCACTCTACATGTGTGTTGCAATAACTAAGTTGGTCAGACTCAACTATAGTTAGTGGTACGATCAGTTAAGTGACCTAGTGTGTTTATCAATTATGTGTGATTAGACTTTAGTAAGCATTATGGAAGAATGAGAAGAAGAGAACAATGAGAGTTCACTTTCTCTGTTTATAGCTCCATGTCTTTGTCTCTCTCTCCCTCTCTGAATCTTGAACATGGTATTAGAGCTTCAACACTTGAAGGCTTGGGTCCATTTGACATCAAGATATCAAATTTGAAGAAAACGTCATCAATGGAGATTGTGTCTGTAGCCCGTTTTTTTGCAAAAGCTATATATTGCTACAAAAATGGATTTTGCAGAAATAGCCCATTAAATTCTTGACCGTTTTGACGTGATCTACAACTTTGCAGAAGAAAGTTTTTTCAAATTCTTCATAGATTTTGAGATATTTAGCAAGCAGAGACATGTGCATATACTGGATGTTTACTGCAGAGTAAACATTAGGTGGTTCCAGGGGACTGATGGCTTTCATCCTAACAATGTATATGCCCTTATTCTCATGAATTTGAGTATGACACTGGAGTGTTAAATGCTCAGTTTTGGAGCTTATTTGCAAGCTAGAAATAGTGAACTAGTTGCTATCCTGAATTTGGAAACAGTATACATACAGGGTTGAAGTATCTGTGACAATTATTTGCTACAGACAAATTCTTGGATCATACCACTTGAGTGGTAGATGCTTTTTGGGATACTATGAGTGTTGAAAGCCCAAATTTTGGATTGATTTGTTGCTAGTTATATCAGGGCATTGACTTATTACCTGTAGGAAGGATACCTATCATCTTTACCTGACATGTATGCAATATATTTTGACCGGTTGGACATGTATCAACTCTTACATAGAGTGGCAACTGAATGAGATATTTTGGGGCTGTTTTGAGGCCTCAATAATCTTGTTTTAATAGAGATAATAATGTTGGTTATAGTAGTGGATTGGCTGTAAACAACCTGTGGTTAGAGTATTTGGTATTGCTACTTACATACAATACAAACATTGATGCTTGTTTGGTCACATATTGAATCCCCAATGTACTAGGACATGTCTATGATGGTTTGAGGATATTTTTGAGCTGAGAATACTCTGATTATTGCGGAGTTTATGCTGGTGGTCATAATAGGCTACTTGCTTGTCATAGATTGTGAAAAGTCTAGTGAATGTCAGCATCAGTTCTATGCATCTATTGATGCTTGTATGGAAATACATTGTTGCTGGGATGTTTTGCCACTACTATAGAAGGTTTTGAACTAATTTGAGCTTGTTTATGCTGGGAGAGAAGCTTGATAACAAAAACTTTGCTTTATGGATGTTCAGGATGCAAAACTTTTTGATTGGCAGAGGTTATTGGGATTTATGTACGGGGCTGAAGCTGAACCCGAATTGCCTGAACGGAATCCTACACAAGAATTGCAGAGAGCTCACCGACAGTGGTCAAAAAGAGCTAGTAAAGTAATGCATTGGTTTTCTTTATGCATTTCTGATGCGATAGCTATGCAGATTACCAATTGCTATTCCCCGAAGGATGCTTTAGATGCACTCATGAAGAATTATGGTAATGTCACACATGCAAGGAAGATATTGCTAAAGCAATAGTTCAATAACATGTCTAGGAATGGCGGGAGCATTCGAGCATACACAATCGAAATAAAGACCATAGTTGACCAGCTGGCTACTATTGGATCTCATGTTTTAGAGGATGATATGATTGTAGTGACATTGAATGGGTTAGGTAAGGAGTATAAGGTATTTGATACATCCATTTATGTGAGAATAGAACCCCCTGATTGGGATGAGTTACTTGCACTATTGCTACATAAAGAAGTAAATCTTGTCTTAAATACATGTTCAAGCATATCTCAGGGCAAAGACATTGTCTTTTACTCTAGTCAGTGAGCTAAAAGTGGTAGAGCTCGTGGAGCTTTTCAGGGTCGAGACACTCGAAACACATTTGGACAGCAATAGCAAAATGCTTGGCATATCTCAAATACACAAGGACAATGAGGATTTGGAGCCTTTAGAGGTAGGGGGAGATCACCTAGAGGAAGAATGGCTCCTCGCAATCGCCTGAGCAGTCTAACAAGGATAAAGACAGTCATTATTGCAAAAGATATGGGCATATTGCAAAGGATTGCCATAAAAAGCAAGCTGATATGAAGACAAAACATAGGCAACATGGACATTATGCATCTTCCAGTGGTACTTAGGATGACCAGGGAGATAGACTGTTTGCTATGTAGCATGTATCGAAGAATATGTTTAAGCAAGGCAAAGATGAGAAATGGTACATAGACTCAAGAGCATCTAATCATATGACTCCTCATGGTGAATGGCTTGATGAGTTAGTAGTAGGGTCTCATGGATTTGTATGTACACCTGATGAAATACAACATGATATTCAACATACAAGTGTGGTTCCGTTGCTCATGCATGATGGCAAAAAGAAGAGCCTACATGATGTACTACATGTAACTTCTATTACTAAGAATTTACTATCGGTTGTGGCAAAACAAAATCTGCAAGTCAAATTCAACAGGGATGGTTGTTTTATTGAAGAATATGGCAATGGCTGTAAATTGATTGCTAAAGGCAAGAGGGATGGCATAATGTTTACCTTGGATGCATCTATCCCAAAACTGAAGGTAGCCATGTTTGCCCCCACCTATAGTAGCTACACTCAGCTTGCGGCTTTCACCTCTACTCCACCTTGTCTTTAGCTTGGGAACACCCTTGCAACTACATTTAGTAGTCACATTGCCACACGGACATGATTTTTTAACTTTATTTCATTGGAACAATTAAGTTATTCACATGTAAGGTGCACATGTGAATATAATTTAACTTTATTTCATTGAAACAATTAAGTCATTCACATGTAAGGTGCACATTGTCAAGATTGTAGGAGAGAAGGAAGAAGTCTCACTTGTAGCTTTCTCACTTACACAATGGGGGAATACACACAAAGGTGGAGGCTGAAAACAGTTTTCCTCTTCTTAGTTGTGTAAGCCAAAAGAACTCAAGTACAAAGAAATAGAAGAACCCTATATATGGGTTTCAAACCAAACTCAACTAACTAAGGTGGCATACTAACTGAGCCACGAACTAGAGTAGATAAGGATAGCTGTCATCTAGCTATTATTCATGGGCGGTGTACCAACCGCATCTGCAGCTAACAAGTCGGTGACATAAATGCACAATGGTCACCCTGGCATATCACGAGTGGAGCTCGATATCTCAACACTCCCCCTCGAGCTCAATCCCAATTCCTGCACACCAAGCAGGTCTCTGAACTTGTGCAGCTTCTCTACGCCCAATGCCTTCGTGAATATGTCAGCTACTTGATCCTCTGTGCTGTCATAAACTAGATCAATAAGACCTAGTAAAACCCTCTCACGCACATAGTGATAATGCACCTCAATGTGCTTTGTTCTAACATGATAGACTGGGTTATTTGCCAAGTGTATACTGCTCATGTTGTCACAATAAATGACAACTGGCCCATCTATAGGCTGATGCATATCATAAAGTAGCTTATGCAACCAAGCTACCTCACATGCAGCCATTGCTGCACCCCTGTACTCAGCCTGTGTGCTCGACAAGGCAACTGTAGGCTGTTTCTTGCTGCTCCAAGTGACTGTAGCACTCCCAAAAGAGAACACATATCCACTGGTAGATTGTCTATCAGAAATACTACCAGCCCAATCAACATCAGTGTATCCATGCAACTGTATTTGAACCCTAGTCTCATAAAATAGTCCATACTGCAATGTGGACTTCACATACCTAAGTATGCGTCTAGCCACATCCAAATGCAATTTCCTTGGAGCCTGCATAAACTAACTTACCAATCCAATAGCATAGCTCAAATATGGCTTGGTAATAATCATATAAATTAAACTTCCTACTATGTGTCTGCACTTAGTAGGGTCTTTCAGAAGCTCACATGCATCTGTGCTCAGCTTCACATTCTACTCCAAAGAAACTGAAATAGGCTTATATCATATCATCCCATATTTGGATAGCATGTCCAATCCATACTGCCTCTGCAAGAGCCGTATCCCACTTGGTAATCTAATCACCTCAATGCCCAAGAAATAACGCAGCTCTCCCAAATCCTTCATCTCAAACTTCTGCTTCAATAGCATTTTCACATGAAGGATATCTTCATCACTATCACTTGTCATAATCAAATCATCAACATAAATGACAAGTAGCATAATACCTTTCTCAATTTTTCTCACATAAAGAGACAAATCTGCCTTCGAAATCTGAAAGCCAATAGTGACAACATATTGTCCTATCTTGTCAGACCATGCTCTAGGTGCTTGCTTCAAGCCATACAAGGCTTTCTTCAACCTACAAACAAACTCAGGGTGAACAGCATGCACATAACCTGGTGGCTGCTCCATATAGACCTCTTCTTGTAAATTACCATGCAAGAAGGCATTCTTTACATCCATCTGATGTAAAGACCATCCCTTTGATGCAGCCATAGCAATGACTGCTCTTACGGTTTCCATCCTTGCAACCAGACTGAATGTTTCTTCATAATCAATGCCATATGTTTGTGTATATCCCTTGACTACTAATCTTGCCTTGTATCTATTCACAGAACCATCTGCATTGTGTTTCACCTTATAAACCCACTTACAACCAATTGCATTCTTATCTTTAGGCAAAGGTACCAATTCCCATGTAGCATTTGCTTCCAAGGCATCCATTTCTTCATCCATGGCTTTCTCCCATTTTTCTTTTCCCATGGCTTGCTCAAAAGAAGTGGGTTCTAGTTCCTGTATCACTTTGACCATATATGCATAGTGAATGGCTGTAAATCCATCATATTTCAGCCTATCCATAGGATACCTAGCCCTGGTAGACTTGCGCAAAGTAGGTTCACTACTAGGTGCTCTCAAAACATCCATGGTCTTCCTTACTCCAGGTGTAACAATAGAAGGAATATCCAACTCATCATCAATGCTCTGTTCTGAGCCACTGGATTCACCATCCACATAAGAGTGACCTGCATTCACATCAAACATGGGCTGATCTACCTTCTCTTTTCCTTTTCGTGAAACCTGCATACCACTATCTACATTGCTTTGAGGAGATTCTCCTGATCTCAATCTGCCTGTCCATGGTGAAGAATGTGAACCACTACTAGAGGACACTCCAGGTCCACTAATATTTTGTGACTGCTGCTGTAAATTTTGTGCAGCATTACCATTTTGTGCATCTACATCATCAATCACATTTACTAGTTTATACCAGCTACTCATCTCATAAAAAACATCTCTGCTCATTGTAAACTTATGAGTAAAAGGGTTATAGTATCTACACCCTTTCTGCTCTACAGAGAGTAACCAATAAAGATGCACTTCTCAGCTTTTGGATCCAACTTGGATCTCAACTCATCTGGCACATGAACATAGGCAATGCAACAAAAAAATTTCATATGAGAAATATCTAGTTTTCTACCAGTATACCTCTCCTCTAGAGTCATCCCATGTATTGCTGCAATGGGAGTCCTGTTCATTATGTAGACTGTTGTAGCAACTGCTTCAGGCCAGTAAAAATCTGGCAAGTCTTTTTCGTTGAGCATGGCACGAGATACCTCTCCAATATGCCTATTTTTCCTTTCTGCAATTCCATTTTGTTGTGGGGTATGACTGCATGAATATTGCTGCTTTATGCCATGCTCTTGCAGGAACCTTGTAAACTCATTTGAGAGGTACTTTCCCCCTCCATCTAACCTTAGGCATTTTATTTGTAGGCCTGTTTCTTTTTCAACCATAGCTTTAAGAGTTTTGAAATGCCCAAACACTTCACTTTTCTTTTTCATAAAATACACCCAAACTTTTCTGCTATAGTCATCAATAAAAGTGACAAAATAATGACAGCCTCTAATAGATGCAGCTTTAGTAGTCCACAGATCAGAGTGGATTAATTCCAATGGCTTCTTACTCTCTTGAACATGTCTAGAAAATGGTTTTCTTGCCTGTTTTCCAAATTGACAGACTTCACATACCTTATGCATTTCTGCAACCTTGAATTTAGGCAATCCTGCAACAATATTTTGGGCTTGCATTGATTTAAGTCGTTGTACATTAACATGACCAATGCGTTTATGCCAGATATCAATATCTGCAACTACACCGGTCCCACGTGCAAACATTGTTGCACTCAATTCAGGCATGTCTGCACATCCAACGTAAACATTCTGCCCTTCTTCTTTTCTTTTGCTATCAAGTGACCTTTATTTTTCATATCCTCAACAAAGCATCCATGAGAATTAAATCTGACCTGCAAGCCCTACTTAACCATTTGACCAACAGAAACCAGGTTCTTGGTGATATTTGGGACATGAAATACATCCGGTATGTATTTCTTTTTTCCATCCTACATAGACAAAGGAAATTTTCCAATCTGCACAATAGGATGTGTAGTATCATCACCAGTCTCCACAAATCCTAGTTTTTCCATTTTCCTTGCATCTTGCATCCATTCTGCATGACCTATCATGTGGTTTGGTGCACTTGAGTCAACATACCATACACCGTTGCTTTCTTCTACACTTGTCACAAAATTGGTCATGTGCTGCACCATAAACAAATGCTCATTTCTGTCATCACCCTGTCTACTAGAAGATGCATAATTCCCTTGTTCCAATTTTCCATTCATGATGTCATTCTGCTTTTTATAGCAGTCTTGGCTAAAGACCCATTTTACCACAGTAGTAGCATTCAACATTGCTGTTTGCATTTTGGCCTCTTTGCCATCCACCACGACCTCTTTGGCTCCCCCTGCCTCTAGAGTTACCACGTCCTCCTCCATAAGACTGGTTTTCTTGAGTTTGCTGTATATTTTGATTTCTACTACGGCCTCCAGATCGGCCTCCTCTACCTCTACCTTTACCTCTTCCAGCATTTGAGTAGAAGACAACTTCTTTTGAAGTTCCTCACGAAGAAGATGCACCACCATTTCTTTGCTCCTCAGAAATTAGAAGAACAATCAACTCCTCAAAATCAGGAAATCTTTCATAGACAGAAATCGATGTTCGGAACTGTGCATAATACTTTCCTAGACCATTTAAGGTCACAGAAACTAAATCATCATCTTCCATTGGCAACTCAATGGAAGCAAGTGCATCTGCAATCTTCTTCACCTTCATGTGGTAGTCATTGATGCTTATACTTTCTCTTTGCACATTGTGCAACTCTTGCTTGATTTGCATTTTCCTGGCTTGCGTATTTGTGCTATACATTTTTTAAAAAGTATCCCATGCCTCCTTTGGCGTACTTGCATCCTGAATATGCACAATCATAGAGTCTGAAATACTGATAGATAGCCAGTACATAACTTTTCTGGCTCTCACATGCCATCCTTTAAATGTCTGCATTTATTGTTGATTTGGAGCATAAGGAAGAATTGGTTCTTCTTCGTTTCCTGCAATGAATTCCCAATATCATTTTTCCATAAGGAATTTCGTCATTCTAAACTTCCATGCTTGGAAGTTGTTCTTGTCAAGCTTTTCAGGACAAACTGTGAAAGAGAATCAGACGCCATTACAAAACACTGCAAAAAATTCTTTCACTGCAAAAAACACAGCTTCAGCCTCACAAGGGCAAATCTACAAAACTGACGAAAGTGATATTTGACCACACAGTCACTTCCTAGTGACGATTTTGCATCAACAGGCAACAAGGATGATTCTGTAACTCCCAATGTCTCTGCGCATAGGCATACGATGCAATTTCTATGGTAACTTTTCACCGACCTGTAGAATAGTGGTTGCGTAGCAAAAGACAGGGCCTTTTCCTGAGTGCGTGCGGAAAACTTCCGCCTCCAAAACAGGCCCCGAAATGGCCTCGAATAAAAAAAATAGGGCAACCAAGGGCTAAAGCCTTGTCCTGCAGCATATACTGTCCTCTTGCTACACCGCGAAGGGCGTCTCAATCTGAGACAATGCACTCTTGTACTTTCCGGCTATGCTACCTGCTGCAGAGACTTGCTCCCAAACTTGAAAAATGAAAGCAACACTGGTCCTCTTACCAGAACGCCGCGAACTTGGTTTGCTTTCTTGAGCTCCTTACCATGAACCAGGCTCTAATACCATGTCAAGATTATGGGAGAGAAGGAAGGAGTCTCACTTGTAGCTTTCTCACTTACACAATGGGGGAATATACACAAAGGTGGAGGTTGAAAACAGTTTTCCTCTTCTTAGTTGTGTAAGCCAAAAGAACTCAAGTACAAAGAAATAGAAGAACCCTATATATGGGTTTCAAACCAAACTCAACTAAGTAAGGTGGCATACTAACTGAGCCATGAACTAGAGTAGATAAGGATAGCTGTCATCTAGCTATTATTCATGGGCGGTGTACCAACCGCATCTGCAGCTAACAAGTCGGTGACATAAATGCACAACAGTTACCCTGGCATATCATGAGTGGAGCTCGATATCTCAACACACATGTAAATATAATTTGAAATATGGGACATGGAGAAAAGAACACCCTAGTTTAGGGATTGGGGTACATTTTTTCATGGAAATGTGTCAATGGGTGCCCAATGTCAAATCTTGGTCCAAGATATTAAATATGCCCTTGGAAATGACTTTTGGTGTCATGGAGGTTAGAGCACTAACTCTACCCCATAAGACCTTTATTGGGTTGTAGAATCCACTCTTGAAAATTCTTCTGGGTAATCACACTAAAGGGCCTTTATGAGTTTGTTTCAGGTGAAGAAAAGGAGCCAGAGCTGGGTAACCCTTCTCTCTCTTTCTGTCTTTCTCTCTCCTCTCTATAATCTTATCTTTCTTCTCTTCTCTCTCTCTCTTTTATTCTCTTCTTTATAATTAGTATCAAAGCTCAATGCTTTGGTCCTTTCCCCCTTTCTCTTTCTCAATCTATCTCTCTTTTCAAAACAAGAAACCCTAGTTACTCAAGTAGCAAGTACGGGTACAACAAGGAGGACTATAGTTGTTTGGTAGCTTTCTTGAAGATAAGCAGGAGCAATAGCTAGAGCTTTTGGCATATATGTAGCATGGTCAAATTAGTAGGTTGTCACTAAGTTTTATGCTTAGTTTTAGGGGTTTTTGAAAAATGAGACATCCACCAAAGTTAGAGAAGAAACAAACTCTAGCTACTTTGAATTAAAAGCATGGAAAGAATGGAATGCGAAAGACAAAAAGGTGATGTACTGGTTATCTGCAGTCATTGATAATACAATGTTGGGGCATATCAAGAATGCAGAAACTTCACAGGCAGCTTGGACAATTTTTGAGAACATGTTTTCAGTAAATAGAAAGGCATGAAAGATTCAACTCAAGCAAGAGTTAAATGCCTTGAAGAAAGGGAAAATGTTTGTCAATGAGTGTGTTGAAGGTGAGGAGCATTGTAGATGCTTTAGCAGTGATTGATGCAATGCCTGATGATGATGATTTGGTTTCATCCACTTTGAGTGGCCTTAACAATGAGAAGGTATAAAAATCATTTGTTACTTCAGTATTTATATATATGGAAGCCATTTCCAGATTTTGATGAGTTGATCTCTCTTATGATTACCGAAGAGATCAATATGTTTTACTCAAGTTCAGGAATGGACATGGTAGATCCTCTTCGAGAGGCCGTGGTATGGGATGTGCTGGCAATAACTAGCAAAACAGGTTCAATCAGCAATTTGGTGAAATGTAGGTTTCAAGAGGCCGAGGAAGCTTTAGAGATAGGGGGAGCTCTAGAGGAAGAGGTGGATGGCAAAATAGAGGTTTTGAAAATTCTGCTATTGTTCGCCATTATTGTGGCAAAACAGGCCATATTGCAGCCCATTGCTATGCAAAGAAGGATGATATTCATAGTGGTAAATTGCAGCAAGGAAACTATGCATCATCTTTATGATAAAATGAAGATAAAAATGAGCGTTTATTTGTTATGCAGCATATGATGAATGTAGTTACAAGAAAGGGGACACATGATGATGTATGGTATATCGATTCAGGTGCATCTAATCATATGACCAGTCATATTGAATGGTTTAGAGAGATGCATGACTTACAAAATCTAGGCCATGTGCAGACGGGTGGTGATTCATGCCACCCAATTTCACACATTAGAAAGGTTCCCTTGTCCTTGCATGATGGCCAGACAAAGAGTTTGATAGATGTATTACATGTGCCATCAATTACAAAGAATCTAGTGTTTGTTGTCCAAATGGTAGAGCAGGGGTTGTAGGTGCATTTAATGCAAAAGGTTGTTTTGTAGAAGACTTTAATGATAAGTATAGGTTGGTCGCAAAAGGAAGCGGAGTTGGCCGAATGTTCACTTTAGATGATGGAATTCTTGCAATGGATGCTGCTATGTATGCTAAAGGAAAAGGAGTAGTTGTAGATATTGAAATATGGCATAAATGTATTGGACATGTAAATGTACAAATATTGAAATTAATGTAGTCTAGAGGATTGGTTACAGGGTTGCCTTCTTTTAGAGTTGCAAAATTGCATAAAGTCTGTGAAGCATGCCAGTTTGGTAAGCAAACAAGACAAACCTTCTCACATGACAGAGAAGTGAGCAGAAAAATACTTGATGTAGTGCATACAGATGCTTGGGGGCCTACACAGAATGTATCTCTTGGTGGCAGCAAATACTTTGTCACATTTATTGATGACCGTTCAAGGAAGTTATGGATATACTTCATGAAGAAAAATAGTGATGTGTTTGTGCACTTCAAATCTTTTAAGGCAGCTGTTGAAATAGAAACAAGATTAAAAGTGAAGTGCTTGAGATTAGATAGAGGGGGAGAGTACCTCTCTAATGAGTTTACTGGTTTCTTGAGGACTCATGGGATAAAGCGGTAATTTAATTGCAGGTACATCCCACAGCAAAATGGGGTTGCAAAAAGAAAAAATAGGCATATTGTAGAAGTCCCATGGGCATTAATAGCTGAAAAGAATATGCCCAAACATTTTTTGTCTAAGGCTATCCATACTACTGTCTACATTATGAATATAACTCCCACATCTGGAGTTCATGGGATGACTCTTGAAGAGTGCTTTACTGGCAAGAAGCTCGATGTATCGCACTTGAAGGTATTTGGATGTGTTGCATATGTTCATGTGCCAGATGAGCTATGGAAGAAGCTTGATTCAAAGGCTGGAAATTATATTTTTATTGGGTACTCTTTAGACAAGAAAGGGTATTGTCACAGGTGAGTTCAGAGTGAGCATGGATGTTATCTTCCATGAGATGGGCATTTGGTATGCACCTGCTGGTGATATATTAGATGATGATAATGATCATGATAGTTATGTGCAAAAATAAAAACAAGAATCATAGAGTCTTAGTGGACTAGAAACATCATCTGGTACTATACCTACAATGAGCCCTTGGTCTGGGAGACTAAGAAGTAGCCCTACATCTTCAGGTGGATCTATAAGTGTTGCAGGGAAGGACAAAGGAAAGAAGAAAGTGCTAGATGGTAATGATGCATCTACTAGTCATTTGGGATTTGACGGAGATTCCAGTGGTTCAAAGAGTTTGGATGATGAGCTTGGTATTCCTTCAGTCAGGACACCAAGTGTAGAGAGAGCTCATAGTAATGTAAAGGCTCCATTGAGTAATTCGATGGTACACAAATCTAGCAAGGTCAGATACCCTATTAAAAGATTTGGTTTTGAAGGTTATGCAGCTCACCATTATGCTTATATGGTGAAACTAGTTGAGGATGTTGAGCCCATTTGTTTTGAGGATGGTGTTGGTCATGCTCATTGGGATGCAGCAATGGATGAGGAGATGGCTGCATTAGAAGGCAATAAGACTTGGGATCTGGTACCCTTACCTAAGGATAAGAAAGCTATTGGCTGTAAGTGGGTTTACAAAGTCAAGCATAATGCAGATGGTTCAGTCAGCACGTATAAGGCTAGGCTGGCTACAAAAGGCTATGCTCAAACATATGGCATAGATTATGAAGAGACATTCAGTACAGTTGCTAGGATGGCAACTGTTAGGTGTGTGATTGCCTTGGCAGTAGCCAAAGGTTGGAGTTTGCAGAAAATGGATGTTAAGAATGCCTTCTTGCATGATGAATTGCTATAAGAAGTATATATGGAGCAGCCATCAGGTTATGAGGATTTAGAGCATCCCACATATATGTGCAGGTTAAAGAAGGCACTCTATGGGCTGAAGCAAGTACCTAGAGCATGGTCTGACAAGATTGGAGAGTATCTTGTCAATATTGGATTTTGTATTTTTGATGATGATCACTCACTTTATGTGAGAAAAAGAGAGATGCAGGTTTGGTCATCATAGTCATCTATGTGGATGACTTGATTATTACAGGTGACAATGACAATGGGATTGCTGAAGTTAAGGACTTCTTGAAGAAGAAGTTTGAGATGAAAGATTTGGGTGAGCTGAGATACTTTCTTGGTATTGAGGTGATCAGATGTGATGATGGTATATGGCTATCCCAAAGCCAGTATGGCTTGGATACGTTATCCAAGTATGGTATGAAAGCATGTAAGCCTCTTTCAGTACCATTGGAGTAAAATGTGAAGTTGAGTGCTGACGTTGGGGATGAGATAGAAGACCCTACTATGTTCAGGAGGATAGTAGGGAGTTTGATTTACATGACTATCACAAGGCCAAACTTGAGCTATGCTATTGGCCTTGTCAGTCAGTTTATGCAGATGTCTAGAAAGCCTTATTTGGATGCAGTTAGACGTATTTTGAGGTATGTGAAGTCCACTTTACATTATGGACTTTTTTTATGAGGCAAGTAAGAACGTATAAGTCTTTGGATACACAGATACAGATTGGGCTGGTAGTGTGTCAAACAGAAGATCTACAAGTGGATTCATGTTTTTCCTTGGTAGTGGAGCAGTTACATGGAGTAGCAAAAAGTAACCTACAGTTGCTTTATCAAGTACAGAGGCTAAGTATAGAGGTGATGCTATGGCAGCATGTGAGGTGGTATGGCTGCAAAAGTTATTAGGTGATTTGGACATGTAGGGAGATAGTCGAGTTGTCATTCATTGTGAAAACATGAGCAGCGTACAGCTAGCTAGGAATCCGGTAATCCATGCTAGGAAAAAACACATTGAGGTGCACTAATACTTTGTGAGAGAGAAGGTACTTGTAGGAGAGATTGACTTGGTATATATCACCACACAGGATCAGATAGCTAAAATTTTCACAAAGGCATTGGGTGCAGAGAAGCTTCAAAAGTTCCAAAGCTTACTTGGAGTTGCAGAGAGAATTGAGCTTGAGGGGGAGTGTTGAGATGGCAAGCTCAACATGTGCGGACATTGATGATGGACTGCATCGCTAGATGAGTCTGCACATCTACACTTAGCATGTTGGTGGTCATTATGATACTCACATGGTCACTGACTTATCACTTATTATATTTAGTTTGTTACACCTATCTACAACTGGCAAAGATATAATGCTAGTCGATTAGCGTAGTCGGTTATGCACTATTTCACTTAGAAGTCCACTTTCCTTTATGTTGTATCTTATCTATACTTTGTGTAGATTGTATAGTGTGTGGAAGAAGAAGAAAAATCAGTAAGAAAACGTTTTGGCCTCCATCTCTCTTCTTGTTTTCTTCAGTGAGCTTCCTCTTATGTATACAGTGTGTGTTTGGCATAGCAGCTCAAGCAAATTCCCCTATCACGCGATTCTTGACACAGGGGAAGCATATGGTGAAGAACTATGCTCAATAAATCCCATGTCCAATAATTCTTTGACTTGTTTGGCAACTTATTCTCTTTCACACCTAGACAATCTGTAAGGTAGCTTGTTCACAAGCTTTGACTGAGGTTCCAGATCTATGGGATGATCAACCGCCCTATTAGGGGGTAGTGGTGTAGGTACTTGGAAGAGGTCCATGTACTCTTCTAAAAGAGCTCTCAATGCTAAATTCTTTACAATTTTAGTGGACTGATTTGAATTTTCTTTATTCAACTCCAATACAAATATTTGAGACTGTCTCTTGAACTCTTTCTTGAGTTGTTTGCTGGTAATGAGCTAAAATTCATTGTTATTTTGAATTCCCTATAAGTGAATGAGTTGTCCCGCACTAACAAACTCCATATACATCAAGGAAAAATCCATGGTTATAGTGCCCAAAGTTTTCAGCCAATCACAACCCAAGACAACATCTGTAGGCCCCATTTCCAATGCGGTTAAATCCATTTGCTGTCCAAAATTTTTAGCAAGCTGAATATGAACAACAGAGCATGCTTGAGTGCTAATTTCTTCATCCCCATTGGCAACTTGCATCTTCAATGGTTGTTGTAAATCAGTGGGAAAACACTTCATCCTATCCATGACTACTCTATTAATGAAACTATGAGTGCTACCACTGTCTACAAGTATAAACACATCCTTCTCATGAGTTTTGCCCTTAATACACAATGTATTAGGGCTTTTGGATCATGTCCAAGCATCCATAAATATGGTATAAATAGTGGCAGCATGTATTTCAACATGTGGTTCATTCTTTCCATCCAAATCCCATGATGCACGATCACCGAGGTCAAAAAAGAAAAAGAGTCAGCATGCCTAAAGAACTCTTATTGACCAAACTCTTCATCAACATCATCTGTTTTAGGAGTCATCACAAAAGCATGTGCATCCTTAGGGTACTCCTCTGAGTCCTCAAATACCAACATGGTGTGAACCTGTGCCTTAGCATTTCTAAAAGCACATTTTGAGGCATGATCAGCTGTATACTTCTCGCCACACTTGAAAGAAATCCCTTTTTCCTTTCTTTCTTTATACAAATCCATGGGAATAGACTTTGGACTGCCAAAGGCTGAAGCATTTTTATTCTTGCTGCCCCCTTGCCTATGACCCATTCTCGGGCTGTTTACTGTCCTAAAATTACTGTGGTCTTGAGACATTAAAAGTGGGGTATGTGGGGATATTAGGAGTGATGAATGGAATGTTACCACCACCATAACTTGCCCCAAACTGTCCTAGCTTTACAACACCTCTTTGCTACCCAAATGCTAGTTGAGACACCCCTCTTTGCTGTCCATGCTGACATGAAGCATCCCGATGATAGTTACGAGAGTACCTCTCAACCAACTCAATAGCTTTGAACAAATTCGATGGATTTTGAGTTGAAACATCAGCTGAGAGTTAGGGATCTAGCCCATACACATACTTGTGTAACTTGGTTTCATCACTAATCAACTCAATATACATGGTAATGTTGAGGAACTGATTCGTGTATTCTCTAATAGCAAGACCATGCTATTCAAGGCCATACCATTGGTGGGAAAGCTTTTCTTTCTCCACTAGCGAGACAAATACTTGCACCATGAGTTCCTTAAACACTTCCCATGAGTCTACTTCCTGATTTTCTCTTTTAATGTACCTCCACCATGTATGTGCAAATCCTTTCAAGTGGATAGTTACAAAATGGATATTTTGGTCATCACTACGGGGCAAGATGTCAAAATAAACCTCAAGCTTGGAAATCCACTCTTTGATTTAGCTAGAGATGACGATTGACCATTGAATTTTGAGAAAATAATATTGTCTCTCAGCTCTCTTTCATGATTAAGTGGCTGTCCCATATATCCAAACTGAGTCTGATCCATGTGGCTGCCCAAAAATGATCCATTGTTAGAGTAATTTCTGTCAATAGATGACTGAACTCGGACATATGGCATGGGCCCTTGCGATGGTTGGAAATTACCCCTCATTGCATTGTTCATGGGCTTCTCTTGCCTATGTGAAGGCCCTCCCTATTCAAAAGTGCTATTAGGGATGCCCACTCTCCCCAAAATACCTTGGGAGTTCATATTTGCTACATTCACTGATGGGCTAGTCACTCTTTCAGCATGCATACCCCACCTATCCTCATGTTCCCTTCCTTTCATTTGGAATTCCATCCACTTAGTGAGCTGGGCAGCAAGGGTGTCCATAGTGGTCTTCATTTTACCAATGCCTTCCATTAATTCTCTATGCCTCTCAATGTGCCTTGTCTCATGTGAATTGAGGGTGTTAGTGAGTGTACTAAGGCTCCCCACATCATGAGAGTAATATTCATCTTCCACCTTAGGGTTAGTTTCATCCCTTGGGGCATGTGCATCCCTTATTTGTTGTTTTCCATATTCCCTGCCATGGCTAAGTGCAATCCCGTTAGACCCCGCTCACTATTTTTCTCATAACTTGAGCTAACGAGCTCCGATTTACCCAGTTTTTGGTTCTAATCAAAGCTAAGGATCCCCTCTTTGAAGAAAGAACAAGTAGCTGCTATATGTTTAGTATAGAAAATTTTATAGCAACAAATTTGTAGCTGTTGTACGTAGTCCTGCACCCTATTTGAGAGCAGTAGGGGGTTGTTTTGGCCTATAAGGGATGGGTAGTGACCAACTAAAGTGCAAATTGATAGGGGGTTATTGAGGTCTGCAAACACTCTTTGGGACCTACTCTTCAGTGCTGGTACTCACTCTTTACCTCTGTAATAACTAACTGAAAATCTCTATAGCACCCTGTAGGAATTCAAGAGAGCTGAAATAAGGTCCCTCGTCTATTGTATGTATGCAACCACTTCTCCCATGGCACCATACATTGCTTCAGCATACATACATATGGTCTACACCATAACATCATTTCTGAGCATGAAAATGAGCATTCCCATGACCGTGTCACTCACATATGAGCATCATACATGGACTATTTGTTGCATTCATTGTCATAACTGTATACATGACTGCAAATAGTGCTACATGTAGAAAATTTATCATTGCTATTAATCATTAAGATCATATTGAGTATTGTTTGCCTATAGTAGTAGCAATTATTCTTGATTGCATTATATTTTGGGCTGCTTAAACTAGTCTATCTAGGGCTTTTTGCAGCAATTTATATTATTGTCAAACTTGATTAATGCCATGTATGCTCCCTTGATTGAAATTCTTGAATGTTATTGGAGTATGATTGATACAAAGACTTTAGAAATTAAAGTCAAACTCAATTTTTGCATATATTCTTGCACAACCTAGTTGGGATCACTATCCGGGATCATTTGATAGATTTGGGGCTCTTTAAACTATTGAAACATAGAAAAGTCATTTGGTAGAGTCATGATGAGTTTTTCCAACCAAGATTAATGTACTAATGTTTGCCTAGTTTATTGACTATAAGTAAAATAATCTATGTTTAAAATGTCCCAGTCATGGGAAATATGAATATAAACACTAGTTTAGGCAAATATACCTAATGGATCTAAAATTATGGATCTGATTGTAGTGAAAGTGATGGTGAGAGAAAGAGAGAGAGACAATGAGACAGTGAGATAGAGAATGAACCACACACTTGTAATGCACACTTGCTTACACACTCCTACATTGGAATAGGTGAGAGTAAACATATATATACAATGAAGATGTGGATATGGTAGGTTCTCTTAGTGAAGTATCATCCACATGTTCTAGATCCATCTTATCTAGTTCTCCTAAATATCTAGATATTGTCTTCCTAGATATTCTCTAAGTACATGTTCATATGAGTACATTCTAATATTCTAACATCCCCCTCTCTAGAAAAGGTTAACAATATCTTCTAATATTTTTCCTCCCTTCTCAAAAGAAAATAGGATTTTCTTTTGCAGTACAAAGACTCTCTGCCAATCATTTTGGCTACAAGAGAAGTAAGATTACAACGATGACTATAGCATGAGACCTTGTCCATGATGTTGTAGAAGATATGCATCAATCTTTGCTTGCAATGATTTAAGGGATGCAAGTTGATGATGAAGATCCTTGGACTTTGGTTTATGGATACCTTGATGAAGAGCCGATCACCATAGTTTGCTTCATGATAGACTTTGGGCTCATCATGTAGATAGATAATATATTCCAATTGGAGCTTGATAGTTGTGGAGTAAAATAACAGTGAGAGCATATTTGTAGATGGAAATATGATCCCAATGTCATTAGATACCATAGTAAGATAGAGATTGATAAGGTGCTTGTGACATGATCTTTGGGAAGGTTGTTGATGAATATGAAAGTGTAAAATAGCAAGTGAATGATGAGCAATTTCAAGCATATTGTCTTTGAGAGGACTCTAAGAGCTAAGCATAACATCTTTAGTAATAGCATACTCTGTGTCAATTGCTCTTTTATCCATACAAAGTAGTTTTTGCAAATGTGCACAAGTATTTCTTTGTACTTTATCCATTCTTTTCCCCTCCTTTGGATGGCAAAAATAGTTGGCCAATTTGAGAAAGATACAATTTGTAGATGATGATTTGGGTAAGGCAAAAGATAGACCATTTCATAATGATATTGAGAGAAAATTGGAAGAGAGAGTACTTGTGATTGTTGATGAGGTTTTTGCCATGTAACATAGAATAATGATTGAGATTTGGGCATACAATTAGAGAAAGATGATTGCAAGAGGAATGTAGGATAGGATAGGATAGAAAGAAATGATTATTTGATAGATTGGGATTGATGGGACATAAATAAATATAGTGTGGATGGAATGTGATGGTAGGATAACATCATGTGTAGGGATTCAGGGTTGCACATTGAGAAATAGTGATGTGAAAATGAGAAACTCAATGAGATAATATTTTTATGTGAACTTGGAAACATTTTGAGAATCCTGAATGTGTAGGAGAAAGCCAAGAGTGCGTGCAATTGCATTTGTTCAAGAGATAGTGGCACACATGTGAAGTTGAGTGTGTGTGTGACCATTAGAATATGAGGATATTAAGCCCATAGAGAGTGTGAGATAAGGACTAGGATGTGATCTTGATATTGAAGCAGAGTTTAGATAAAGACTACATGCTAAGTGACAAATGTTAGGAAATAGGATAGAGCACATAGATGTAAGAGAAGAAAAAGCAATGTACCTAACGAGGGAGTGACCTTCAAGGTTGGTAGAAATATCCAATAAGAGTTGATGAGGAACAGTAGGCGTATCCACATTGTTAACTGACAGAGTGACAAGGTTTTTCCATCTTCTTGCCACTAAAGTACCATCCAAATGTCTTGAAGAATACAATTCAATAGAGAGGCCACGGACAATGTCTTCTTGGGCCTCAAGATGTAAGGTGTGAAGGGCGTCCCCTTCTTCAATTGTTGTTCCAATTGAGGTAGAGTCCCCTATTTCAGGATGTAAGAGAAGAGCCTGATAGGGATGTTAAGTATTGTAGGATTGAGAGTGTCTGGGAGACCAAGAACATGCTAGGATGGATGAGTTGAGAGCATGATAGCACAAAATGAAAGAGCCATGAGAGAGATGTGGATACGAGGGGCCTTTGTTTGGTAGAGGATTGTCTATCAAAGAATTTTCTATGTATTCCACTAGTTGACAAGAGAGAGTGAACAATGAACTTAATGAGGATACAACAAGGATCATATGTGTTGCATGATATGATAGAAATATCTTGTCATAAATACTTTAGATAATGGAGAACATTCAAAGTTTAACAAAAGTGGTGAGAGTAAACATGTGGCAAGGGCAAGGAGCTAGGAACTATGTAAAGCATATGTGTGTTGACACAAAGTAATAAGGTAGCCTATGTAAGTGAGGATAAGATTAGAGATAAGGTTTGTGAACACCATTGTAATATATCAAATATTTCATGGGAAATTTTTTTCTCCGTCGGTGACGGTTCGTGCTGGAGGGGGAGAGGGACTTAGAAAGGCCAGCAAGCTCCTCGCTGGAGCTTGCTTAGCCTCAAAGGTCATGCCTCATGACATGAAGGGAGAGGGAGGATCCCCCTCCCTCCCCTATTTAACAGAGGGGGATGCTGCCATGAAAAAACAAAAAGGAGAGAGAAAAGGAGGTGATGCCGTGAGAGCTGATGAGGGAGTGTAGTGTGGGCCCTATCCTGCCGCTGTGGTCGTGAGAAAAGGAGGGAGTGAAGGACGTCGGACTGCAGCGCTACCGTGGGCTAGGAATCGCTGCCTCAATCTGGAGATGCCGCCGCCTGCAACCGCAAGCCGTCGTCGTCGTCAAAGTCTCCCCCTCACACCCCCCCTCCCGTAATCTTCTGGAAGCATAGAAGCTTTCAAAGGGGGGGGGGGGGGGGGGGGGGGCATCTTAGCCCCCATTCCCCTTGGCCTTTAAACCTTTTATTAACCCCCCCTCCCCTAATTTTAATCCCCTTAAGGGCCTTTCACCCCTTCTTGTGCCGTATGAAGCCCCTTTTTATTAACCCCCCGGTTTTAATCCCCTTAAGGGCCTTTCATCCCCTTGTTGTGTCTTTCAAAAACCTTATTATTATTACCCCCCAGGTTTTAGAATTCCCTTAAGCCCCTTCCTCATGGGCTCGAAACCTTTTTTTTAATTACCCCCTCCATGTTTTTATAAACCCTTAAGCCCCTTTTTCGTGGATATTGGAATCATCCCCCCCCTCCCCTGTGTTTAACCCTTAAGCCCCCTTCTTTTGGGCTTATTAACCCCGTTTTTTTAAAAAAAACCTTTATAAGTCCCTTTTTCCCCCTGGAAGAACTAAGGTCTCAAAGGGTCTTATTACCCCCCTCCTTTGGTTAAACCCCTTAGCCGTTCCTCGCCCTTTTCAAAATACCCTTGGGACTTTGGTTTTTCCCCACTTGTAAAACAGAAGAAGAGTGTTGAAGGTCTTATCGAAAAAAGATTTTAAAACATCCTTTGTTCGAAATCCCTACTTTAAGGAGGGAGCCTTCAAAAACTACTTCCGACAGACGGTGCAAGGGAGTGACAGTGGAATTCCAAAGAAGAGTTGTAAAGCTGCTTCCACGTCTGAATGACTACAATAGCGATGCCTCCTAAGAAAGTCCAAGGCACAGCCGCGGGAGTGTCATCTCCCTGTATTCATGTGGATATCTCACCCCAAGCCTAGGTTTTCCTTCCCAATTTTCATTTGATATTGTTGTAATTCAATCATGCAAGGTTAATTGTTAGAAATAGAATATATATTCTCGTCCTAGTTGTTCACGACGAAGGAACTTAGCCATCAATATTTTTAAATGAAGCATACAAACTAAAGAAAGCATAAATGCATTTCTGGCAAATAGCTTTTGGCATTAAAATGAATTATAAGTCTAGATTATTATCCATTAAAATAGTATATTTCGGTTAAGCCTAGAAGTATAAACTGCGTCTCGCACTATTAACCCGTATTGCAATAAATCATCATGGAAAGTGCAAAGCATGAAACGATTCTTACGATGCATAAAATCTATGAAATTATCGTTGTCAATTGCATAAATTAGCAAGAAAAAGGTTGCTTATTTAGCATGAATATTGTTCACAAAGAAAAGGGAAGATTAGTTGAAATTAACCTAACCTATGCCTGACCTCAAACCGTTGAGTTAAGAAATCAATTTACGCATAGTCAACGAATCATGTGGAAGTAATCTCGAAATTATCTCTAGAGTTAACCAAATTGGCATAAAACCTAAAACACCTAAGCCGCGAAGTACTCGTTTGTAATGAGTTAAATTCCAAGAAACGCCTATACCTTAGATACTTGCCCACATTCCCTGAATGTAGGGACAGTGAATTGTAATCGTAAAAGGAACTAGGGTTTGTCCCTGAGAATCTTACAAAGATGAAGCTTGGAAACCCTAGGTCTAACGAGGTTAGCTTAAAGAACCTGAAACAAATTGTTTCGTGACTCCATTGTCTCATAGTTTTATGCGACGCTTGCGTAGCAAATGCGGAGTCATATAATCTTGTGATTGGATCACAAGATAATGGCCAAAGTCTCGCAATGGGGTTGGCGGATCCTTACACAAGTTATCTTGTAAGAGGATGAATACTTTAGTATCCTTCTTGAGTAAGGAAGATTGTTTAGAAACTAAAGACCAACTGATTGACTGAAGTAACCAATGAACTCAAGGTTTGACCAAGTTGGGTTAATAGGGTACGCCCTAACCCAGGATATAGGGGATCTTGCCAAGTTGCAAGTCATCCTGGATCGAGCGCTGGACGCATTCGAAAGGAAGGATTCATTCCTTAGCAGTTTGCCAACAAAAACGATCAATGGAAATGTTTGTGCTTGCTACAGATTTTAGAGCACTATTTGCCTTTGTTTGATCAATGAATTAAAAGATAATTAGATATCTGTACTTCAGGTTGAAGTCCTGAAGAGAGAGGCAGCTTCAATTAT
This sequence comes from Lygodium microphyllum, assembly GCF_053477565.2. Classification (NCBI taxonomy): domain Eukaryota; kingdom Viridiplantae; phylum Streptophyta; class Polypodiopsida; order Schizaeales; family Lygodiaceae; genus Lygodium; species Lygodium microphyllum. The sequence continues at coordinate 41,626,839 of NC_141152.1, forward strand.
CCCCGACTGCATGCCTAACCCTAACCAAGGGGGTTGTTGACCGCGCCGAAAAATTGTACCGAACCCGCTGTGAGAGGTCTCCCCGTTGAGCACTACTTGGAGCAGGAGGACGCTTGGGTGCCAGGGGGCTCTAGCCGTAAATCCCTCGCCTTTCGGGTCCTACACAAGAGGCTAACGTGACTCAGGATTGGATCTCGAGGCCCGCATACTAGTCTACGGGTGGAAACTTAGATTAGTGATCCCTATGGATCGCTGGATAGCCTTTGGGCAGATTGTGGATAAGCCTACAGGCTGGACTCTTTGTATTTCAAAAATATATATTATAACCTGTTAATAAGAAACTTGTCTAATATTGTTTTTCTATGTCAAGTGATAAGATTACATGAAAGAACCAGTGTCTAACGGGTTAATTAAAGAAGCTGGTTGTTACATGTCCAACTAATGTGTTGGGTAATTAAATAACTAAAACAACCCGAGGAAAGTGCAGAGGATGGTGGGCCATAGGCCTGTCCTATGGATGGGTGGTCCCGGTTGGCCGGGAACTTTTCTCAAATCATGAGGAACAGCGGGATGATCGTCAAAGGACACGAACAACAAAAGCGTTGACCTAGAGTTATGATTAAACCCGATTTACGCTGTTTTAGAGGAACGGAATGGGACTATGCCTTATGCCAGAGAGGTTGAGCTTGCCTCCCTCTCGTTTCCCATTCTCCTTGAACCAAGTGCAACATGAATCTGCTTCAGACATGGCATTTCTGTGTAAAGTAGTTCGCTTGGGTCCGACGCTAGTTGCTGTTAGGAAATGACCAATCGAGAAAACCCTAATTCAAGTCGATCCTAAGTGGGAATGGCCGGAATACTTTCGCTACGTGGCATAAACATTCCATGGGAGTGCCGGGCGGAGCTTTCTAGACTTCCTTTCCGATGGACTGCTAAGACATGTCTTGGATGACACTAGTGGACACGTTACAACCATATTGGAGAATATGAAAATTTTCCATAAGTTTGGCACACCTGGTCAAATCTTTGGATTTGTCATAACTTGAACACTATAACTCCAAATCGAGTGCTCTATAGCTCAATAGATTCCATTTTTCAAGTGCTTTCCAATGATAAATCACATCATATGGTTTTGAGAAACTTATGGGCATGTTATCCGGATGCCATATTTTTAGTATTCAAAAAATAAAAATTGGTAGATTCCCAATCTCACTAATATTGTGTTTATGGATAAGGACCAGTAAAACTGGAGGAAAATGGAAGGTAATATGAAGGCTTGAGCAAGATTACAAATGAGTGAAGTATAGGTGACATGGATAGCTTAATGTCTCAAGGCTAAGAGGGTGAGGTTGATTTGAGAAAACATGAAAAATATGTGTGACTGGGAAAAATATTCTTTGAGGATAAGGATGGGTGAGAATTAAATGGATTGTGTGTGGGAGATCACTTTAATGGTTAATGGATGGGTAGGCCACAAATGAGTGTGAGAGAGAAGGGGTTTAGACCTTAATATGGCAAAGGAGCAAAGGGGTAGGTAGGAGAGAGGAGATAAGATGAGATAAGGATGACAATAATGATATCTCTCTCTTAAAGAGAGGTGATAATGAAAAAGTGATGGGACCTAAAATGGGCCAGCACTGGCTATGGCACTAGCCGGACCTCATGCATACAACGGGCAACCCCACCACACGGTGTCGCGGGCCAGGAGCGCCCAAAACTCACTTTACACTAAATGCTTATGACGATTTTGCGTTTGTATCCAATATGTAGTCCAATGTTCACCTTCCCTTCTCCTCAGAGGGAGATCCCATAACATATAGGCATAATGCCTCGTAATACACAAATAGGAAAGCACCTCTCAATTGAATGCCGCGGCTCCACTGCAACTCTCCTACACCTCGAGCATTAGCCCCAAGATGCATCGCTAACACATATAACATTCGCACAAACTCCACTCTTTCATAATTCAGCGTTCTAGGAGATTTTGATTTGCCTCACAAAACTTTCCCGTCTAGACCTACAACTTCGGTTTCCTGTCCTCTTAGCGTTGGTCAAAGTTTATCAATCAATTGCAATGCATTCCAGGAGATACCACGTGGTATGCTTGATGCAAGGTGTATGACAATTGTGCACAACCATTTTATGATTTAAAAAAACCGGCCATGTGAGGTGCAAAAAAAGCCCTTTCATGAATTTTAACCAAGCGTTACGTGCTGCATTGCTTTAGGGACTAGCATCGGAATTTCTATGCTACTAGTCGCCTATATTTAATTATGAAACGATCCCTAAATGCTATGCACAAAGAGAAAAATCAGAATTTATATCTTTTCAGCAATTAGATCGTCACACAAACTTCCTCCCCCCTACCGTTTAGGTGTTGCTGCGGTGTATAGGTGTAAATGATTGTTTTGTATCATTTTTGTATGTAAAAAATAATAAACACGTACTATAACACAAAGGACAAGGCCAAAATGAGACTTGACCTCATGCTTTAACTTTTCCAAACATTCAAGCACATAAATCCTATTTTTTCATATTTTTTAAGCGCAAAAACCCCATTTTTTCTATTTTTCACTATTTTTCTCTATTTATTATTCATGAAAAATAGGTATTTTCTGATTTATTTGTATTGGATTACTTTTTTGACTGAAGCTTAACATTTTCTTTGATTTAGCCCCATTTTCACCCCTTTTCTCCAACTCAAAATCGAAAAAACCACTAATTTCCATTGAAAAATGATATTTTACAAGTTTTAAAGAATTAATAAAAGCTCTAAATCATTACCGATTCTATATTTTTGTAGTTACAACCCTCAATCATGGTGCCAACAAGGTTTAAACAAAAATTCATCGCATATGAACAACATTTGGACCATGAAACAACAAAAACAATCAAATTTCTTCATAAAATTGGAGCATACCGTGTGTCTTGCGTGTTGCAGGTTTTTTAATAATTATTCTGATCAGCCCACAGACCGACCAGCAACCATTCTTCAGTGTTGAACCTCTTTCCTCAGCCTCCTCTTCATCTTGAAGCAATTCGATCACAGCCGGACAAGCATTCTTCAGTCCCTCTTCTTCTTGATTTCTTGCACATGAATGGCCTCTATGCAAGAGAGAAAGGGAGGAGAGAGGAAGACTGGTTTTTGTTCTCCATAACTAGGCAACCAATTGAGGAGCAGAGACTGGTGATGGAGAGCGAAGATAGAATGTAGATCATGTATCCGGTTAGTTGGGGGGGTTGTTCACAGGCCCCATCCTCCATCTCTTCACCAAATCATGGATATGGCGCCATGTTGTTGATCACGTGAAAAAAAACGCAACCCCCCCCCCCCCCCCCCCCCCCCACGATGTTGAATTTTGGGCTCCCAAAGGGTCACACCCTTTGGGCTCTCCTAAAGTCCATTTCCACCTTTGGCATTTTAGGCTTGGCTTCCCGAGCACTCCCTTTTCCACGTCCGGTGTTTGATTCTTACTCTGAAAAATCTTGGGTATCCATCTTGAAGTCTTCCACTACCGGGCATCTCCCAAGGTCTTGTCTCACACGCCAAAAATTTATGAAAATTCTCTGACTTCCATCCAGTGGCTCTTTTAAGCATTTCTAGGGCATTGTTGCTTAAAATCGTACTAATTGCCACCGTCGCCTTCGACGAAGTCTATTTTTCTTCGGATATTCGTAATTTTTGGCTATTTTTAAGCACTTCTCAGCATCAAAAATCATCTATCAAGAAGATAAGAGTAGGTGAAGATGATAAGAATAGGCAAAAAGTAGGTGGACGGGATAAGATAAGTTCAAGATAATGAGGATAAGATGCATGTGGATAAGGTTAGTTTACTTTGACATGGATTCAAATCCTATTAATCAACACACAAAGCAATTTATTTGGATTGCATGCAAGAAATGAGTCTAAGGATTAACTTGAGTAGAAAAAAAGTAAGAAGCTAATAACCTAGACCCTCAGGAGCTTGATGTGCTCTGATACCATGTAGTGAAAGTGATGGAGAGAGAGAGAGAGAGAGAGAGAGAGAGAGAGAGAGAGAGAGAGAGAGAGAGAGAGAGAGAGAATGAGACAATGAGATAGAGAATGAACCACACACTTGTAATGCACACTTGCTTACACACTCTTACATGGAATAGGTGAGAGTACATATACATATACAATGAAGGTGTGGATATGGTAGATTCTCTTAGTGAAGTATCATCCACATGTTCTAGATCCATCTTATCTAGTTCTCCTAAATTTTTAGATATTGTCTTCCTAGATATTCTCTAAGTACATGTTCATATGAGTACATCCTAATATTCTAACACTAATAGCAGTAAAAAGTGAAGCTTGTCTAGTTACCTATTGTTTCAAAAAGTACTACAACATAAGTACATAGATACCTATTGTCTCAAAAATTAATGCAGCATAAGTATGCATCTGCCAAAGATGGCTAGGCTCATTATATCTTTTTGGAAAGGCCGACTCATTTGCTAGTATTATTTTAATGAGATTGGAAAGAAGGATTGATAAGCATTTCTATGTGATTGACTTAGTAGAAACTAGAATATTAATGTCATTTGAACCTCCTTTTCATAGTGTACTTATGATATTATTCATAATTTAAATTTACTTTAGGATCTAAGGTTGGCTAGCATTAGCTACCACTTGTTTTTGTTGACATTGATAACAAGTGGCTACGAATGATGACACCTATAGTACATATTAGAAGACTTGGTTCTAACCTTATTATTTTGCATGGATGCATGTATGCTTCCTAGCCTTGTGATACCAAGTGAAGCTGATTGTAGCTGCCACGTTCAAGATTCAGGGAGGGAAAGAGAAACAAAGACATGGAGCTGTAATAGAGAATAGTGAACTCACATTGTTCTCTTCTTCTCATTCTTCCATAATGCTTACTAAAGTCTAATCACACATAGCTAATAAATACACTAGGTCACTAACTAATCATACCACTGATTATAGTTGATTCTGACCACCGACTTAGTTATTACAATACGCATGTAGAGTGATAGCTAAGACGATAATTGTTTAGATAAGGTCGGTCATGTCGGTGATATTGATCACGAGCTTGATTCTGAATACTCCCCCTTGACAAGCTCAAGCTAACTGTTGTACTCCAAGTAGCTCCCTAAAATGCATAAACTTCTCTTTACCAAGTGATTTGGTAAAGATATCTGCTACCTTGTCGTCTGTCTTTACATGGAGTAGATCAATCTTTCCAGCAAGTACCATCTCCCTTATAAAATGGTAATTAACTTCTATGTGTTTGGATCTAGCAGCATGATAGATGGGTTTGCTCATAAGAATAAAACTACTAAGATTGTCACATGCAATGTGACTTTGCTATCCAACTGTATACCTAAGTCATGTAGCAGTTTCACAAGCAAAACTGATTCGCATGTCGCTAAGGCAACACCCTTGTATTTTGCATGTGCTAGATAAAGCAATGTTCGGCTGCTTCTTACTACTCCAATTGATCATACTGTTGCCCAACTGAAAGCATTACCACTAGTTGACCTCCTGTCATAGAGACAACCAGCTCAATCAGCATCTGTATAACTTATCAAGTCAAATGATTTTCCATGCGCATAAAACAACCCATAATTAGCAGTACCCTTCACATATCGCATAATCCTCCTAACTACATCTAAGTGTGGCTTGCGACATTTTTGCATAAACTGGCTAATTAGCCCCACTGCACAACTCAAGTCAAGACGGGTAATAGCAAGGTAAATCAAGCTACCCACCATCTTTCTGTACATAGTGACATTCTCAATCTCAGTACCAACATCAACTGCAAGTTTGACATTTTGATCCAATGGTGTTTCCGTGGCTTTACACTCCATCATGCCATATTTCAACAACATATCATGAGCATACTATTTTTGTAATAGCCATATACCTTGAGATGTAGACACAAACTCAATCCCAAGAAAGTACTTCAGCTCACCAAGATCCTTGACTTTGAATTCAGTATGTAACATTGCTTTAATTTCAGCAATCCCATGAACATCATCTGCAGTGATTCGGCATAAACCACCAAAAAAACATAACCATGCTCTGTCTTCTTTATAAACAGGCTGTGATTTGCATGGCCTATCTAAAAACCAAGCTGCTATAAATAAATGCTTATGCAAGCATTCCATGCTCTCGGTGCCTATTTCAACCCATACAATACTTTTTTTAAGCTTACACACATATGTCGGATAGTCAGGATGTACATAACCCTCCGGTTGCTCCATATGCACCTCTTTAATCAAGTCACCATTCAAGAATGAATTTTTGACATCCATTTGTCATAATTTTCAGCCCTTAGAAGCTGCTAATACTGATGCCAGGAGGCATATTTCACGGTGGATTCCGTGAAACTATTTATTGCCAAGTCTTGTACATAAGGTGGATTCCTTGTGTGAGAAGTTAACAGGGACCCCTACCCTTTTTGGGCGTCAGATTAATTTAATGTGCATGTGGGTGATTCCACAGTGGGTGATTTTGTAAAATACAAATTAAATTAATGGACATTTACGAGTATAGAGTGTGCACTCAAATTAAATTAAGGTTAGGATAGAGTTCCAACCTATTTAATTATTTTGTAGCTAAAGATTGCTAGAGGTATTCACTTTTATTGGGTTTTATTTACTTATTTTCTAACAATTATGAATGCTTTAGTTGATGTGTAGAGGAGACGGCAATGGCATTCGATAGCACCGAGTGATAGCATGAATCCAAATGCCTAGAAGAATTATTATTTTTGGTGGGTGCATGCCTTATCACTAAAGGCATGACGCCAATATTTATTTAAGCATTATTATTTATTAAAGATCTTGATAAAACATTTATTATCTTGTATGTACATAGGCATTCGGTTAAATATTTCATTATTTGATATTTGTATTTGGGCACAACCTGACTTTTGGACGCCTAAACATCTTACTCTATATTTGGGCAAATGCAAATGTAAAAGCAAAACCACACTATTTGTAAAGTGGGCTATTTTTTGGCTTGAAGATAAATAAATCTATAAATACATACCTTGTGAAGTGCTCACATAAGGCATGGGAGGAGATTGCACCCAATTTATTTGTTTGTATCATGTCATGCAAATTCCCTTTTGCTTTTTACTTAAAATTATGAAGGTTTGTAGAGCTCTTTGTTCTTGGGGACCTTCCAGCATTCACTACACGTGTACATCATATGATCTACGCACCAGTGGTATCAGAGCAGAGTTGAGATCAAGAGCTTCCAATCACTTGCCAGCTCACATAAAGGCAAAACTCCTGGAATGAACGGGCTCTACAGGCTGTCTCGTGATGACCTGACAACATAGGCATCTTCTTGGTGGTGAAGAACCCCCTATTGTACCCTCTGATGACAAAGAACCTCTCGCAATATGCGGAGGACCACTCACTATTGAGATGACATGCTCAACACATGCGGACATTGATGATGGACCGCCTGGTTAGATGGGTCCACACGTCTCCATTTAGCACGTCGGTGGTCATTATGACTCTCACATGGCCACTAACTCATTACTTATTATATTCAGGTTGTTACACCTATTTACAGCTGGGATAGTTATAGTGCCAACCAATTAGTGTAATCGGTTATGCATTGTTTGACTTAGTAGGCCGCTTTCCTTTATGTTGTATCTTATCTATACTTTGTGTACATTGTAAAAAGTGTGGAAGAAGAAGAAGAAACTAGCAAGAAAACGTTTTGGCCTCCATCTCTCTTCTTGTCTCTTGAGTGAGCTTCTCCTTGTGCATTCTGTGTGCGTTCGGCGCAGCATCTTGAGCAAGTCCCCCCACCATGCGATTCTTGACACACAAGTTTCTTTCACAAGTTATTTTTTTCTCAAAGAGAAGCAGACAAGAGTTTATTAAGTTTGAATTTATATAAGCTTAATAAGCTTAAAACAGGCATAAGCCTCACTAATTTGACGAATTGTGACGGAAGTATGTACTCGCTGACATCGAATCGATTAAGCTTTTAAAGCTTAATCTATTAGTTATTTGACTAAAGATTAAAGCTTAATTATCAATACTTCACATAGTAGGTGTTCATATTGTGTTACTCTCGAACCGGTTTTGAAGCTTCAGTAAGCCCCTGTTTCCACCTGCAACTTGGCTGAATGGATTTATAATAAGTAGGCTATCATGCACAGTCTATGGGCAAAGAGTATTTTTCTTGGAAGAAGACCGTTTTCAATTCATGTACCTGAGAAAATCAAGACCCTAAAAGCAAAAGCCATTTTCTTTTTTAAAGCAAACCTTATAAACCCAAATTTGAGCTACGATCATCCTTCTAACGAGATTTCAAGTGTGTAAGATTGTTTGAGATTTTTGTGGGATGTTGAAACATAGCATGGATGATTTTATGGGCGAAGGCGATTTGCTAGAGTCAACTATGGAACATAAATCGGATCTAATAATGTTGCAGCTTCAAGAAGAGCGAAGGGCACAACAAAACTTGTAAGCACAATTGGCTACACTTCAACAATCCACTATCGAGCAAGATGACGCGCAACCTGAAGATGTCATTCGACGTACTATTGATGTGACGCTCGATACACAGGATCTTAGGAAAGAGGCCAAGATAAGTAAATGAAATTTTAAATTTCACACTTTTAATGGGCAACATGATGGCAAAATTTGTATTGCTTTCATTAGTCAATTCGATGACTATTTTCATAAAGAGCAATATGCTAAAAAAGATAAACTTAAATGTGGTGGACTGTTGTCCGCAAGAGAGTTGATTGTCCCTCTACTTGGGAAGCCTTTCAAAAGAAATTTTTACAGAATTTCCTTCCACCTCAATTCCATGAGAAAGCCATCAAACAGTGGGATCTCCTACAACAGAGAGATCGTGAATCCATCACGCAATACATTGAGCATTTCTGGAGTGCCTTACTTCAACTTCGAATGCTTGAAGATGTTCCTAAGGTGACCCACAAGCACAAGTATATGTCCGATTTGCTTGGTAACTTCTATGCAGAAGGATGTTCAAGCCAAAGACTTTGGAGGATGTGATTTCTTCAGCACATGATATGGAGGATAAAATTCGTGGATAAGAAATGCAACCGTAACAATTTTCAGTTAATGGTAACTTTAGTACAAAGCAATTCAATTCTAACTTCCAAAAATTCAATCGAAATCATTTTTCTCCTTCTTCTTTTCATAAACCCTGGAATTGACCTCCTACTTTACCACATCAAATACAAATTCAAACCCTAAGCCTTCTCTCCAGCCGAACCCAAACTTCCAACCCTTATCAACAATGTCTCCAAAGCAAAGCTTATGGTTTGCTACAAGTGTCATCAGCTTGGACACTTAGCAACGAATTGTCAATCCAAGAAGCAAGCTATTCAAATCAATCACTTGGGAGCAACTGATGACAAGAACCATGAAGATATGCCAAACTTCACTGAAGATGATGATGATATCGGCGATGCTTCAGATACTTTACCAGGTATGCCAAATCGTCATTCGTTATTAACAATGAAATATCTTATGCACAGTCAAGAAAATATTGGAAGTACGCATGATTTTATTTTCACAAAGTTGGTAAAAGAATTGAATTTATCTATTGTCCCAACTCATTATCACATAAAGGCTGCATTCTTAGGGCACTAGATACAATGGTATACAAGAAGTGCATGATTTAGAGATTAAAATTGGTGATTATGTTGAGCGCAGAAACTTATTGGTTGTACCTTTGCAAGCTAGTGATATTATTTTAGGAATGCATTAGTGTCACAAATATAACCCTGATATAGATTATTCCACATACTCCATGAAAATTCATTTTAATGAAAATCAAATCATATTACATGGATTGCACACCTTTGATAATTATCCCTTATTTAGTCACACACAGGCTAAACATGCATTGAGAAAATGTAGTAAATCATATTTAATATGGGTGAATGAAATTGAAGCTATGAAAAATAAGATGCATCCGAGGCATGCATAATTTCTTTCACAATTTAAAATTTATTTTGCTGTTGATTTACCACCTACACATCCTGAAGACCATAAAATAGATTTAATCCCATGTTCTCAACCACC